>NW_007246376.1:183534-206057 GCF_000164805.1 Carlito syrichta | reverse complement strand
GAATAAAATGGAATGGAATGGAATTGAGAGGAAAGTAATGGAAAGGAAAGGAAGGGAATTCAGTGGAAAATAGAGGAATGGAATGCAGAGGATTAGAAGTGAGTGAAATGGAATGGAAACTAATGGAATGGAGTGGAATGGAAGGGAGAGTAAAGTCACTGAATGGAGTGTAGAGAAAAGGAATTGAGTGGATTGTAAAGTAATGGAAGGATATGGAATGGAGAGGAATGGAATGGAATGGAATGGAGAGGAATGGAATGGAGAGGAAAGGAAAGAATGGAATGAAATGGAATGGAATGGAAAGGAAAGAAATGGAATGGAGAGGAAGGGAACGGAATGGAATGGAATGGAGAGGAATTGGGAGAAATGGAATGGAATGAAATGGAACGGAATGGTGATGATTGGAATAGAATGAAATGGAAAGGTATGGAAAGGAATGGAGAGAAATGGAATGGAATGGAATGGATTGGAATGGAATGGAGAGGAATGGTATGGAGTGAAATGGAATGGAATGGACAAGAATGGAATGAAAATGAATGGAATGGGAAGGAATGGAACAGACTGGAGGGGAATGGAATGGAATGGATTGCAGAGGAATGGAAGGGAGAGGAATGGAATGCAATGGAAAGGAATGGAGAAGGATGGAATGGAATAGAATGGACTGGAATGAAATTTAATGGAATTGAATGGAATTGTGAAGAGCGGAATGGCATGTAATGGAGAGTAATGGAAAGGAATGGACAGGAATGGAATTGAATGGAATGGCGAGAAATGGAATGGAATGGAATGGAAAGAAATGGAATGGAGATGCTTGGGAAAAAATGATATGGAATGCGAAGAACAAAAAGGGATGGAATGGAGAGTAATGGAATGGAATAAAGCGGAAAGGAAAGGAAGGCAATGGAATGGAATAGAAAGGAATGGAATGGAAAGGAATGAAATGGAATGGAGAGGAATTGAATAGAATGGACAGGAATGGAAAGAAAAGGAATGGAGAAGAATGGAAAGGAGAGGAATGGAATGGAAAAGAATGGAAAGAAGTGAATGGAATGCAACGGAGAGGAATGGAATCGAATGGAGTCTAATGGAATGGAATGGAATGGATAGGATTGGAATAGAATAGAGTGGATTGCAAAGGAATGGAATGGAATGGAATGGATTGGATAGATTGGAATTGAAAGGAAGGCAATATAGAGGAATGGAGAGATATGGAATGGAGAGGAATGGAGAGGAAGGAATGGAATGCAGTGGAGTGGAATGGAATGGAGTGGAGTGGAATGGAATGGAAGGGAATGGAATGGAATGTAAGGGAATGGAATGGAATATGATGGAAAGGAGTGGCGAAGAATGGAATAGAATGGAATGAAATAGGATGGAAAGGATTAGAGTGGAATGGAATGGAATGGAATGGAAAGGAAAGGAAAGGAGACGAATGGAATGGAAAGCAACGGAAGGGAGAGGAATGGTATTTAATGGGATGGAATGGAGAGGAATGGAATGGGGAGGAATGGAATGGAAATGAATAGAATGGAAGGGAATGGAATGGAACATAATGGAGGGTAATGGAATGGAATGGATTGCAGAGGAATAGAATGGAGAGGAATGGAAAGGAATGGAATGGAATGGAATGGCATCTTATGGAATGGAATGGACAGGGATGGAATGGAATAGAATGGAATGAAATGGAATGGAATGGAATGGTGAGGAACGGAATGGGATAGAAAGGAGAGTAGTGGAATGGAATGGAATGGAAAGGAGAGAAATGGGGTTGAATGGAATGAAGAGGAATGGAATGGAATAAAATGAAATGAAATTCAATGGAGAGGTAAGGAATGGAATGGAATGGAATGGAAAGGAAAGGAATGGAATGGAATGGAAAGTAATGGAATGGAATTGAATGAAAAGGAATGGATTGGAATGCAATGGAATGGAGAGCAATGGAATGAAATGGAGAGGAATGGAATGGAATGGGATGGAATTGATTGGAATGGAATGGAATGGAAAGAAATTGAAAGAATGGAAAGGAATTGAATGGAGGAAAATGGAATGGAATGGAAAGGAATCAAAGGAGATGTATTAAATGTAATGGAACGGAATAGAATGGAAAGGAGAGGAATTGATAGTAATGAAGTGGATTGGAATAGAATAGAGTAGAATGGTAAAACAGGAAAGGTAGGGAAAGGAATGGAATGGAGAGGAGTTGAATAAAATGGAATTGAATGGATAGGAATGGAATGGAAAGGAGAGGAACAGAAAGGTGTGGAATGGATTGTAATGTAATAGAATATAGAGGAATAGAGAGGAATGGAATAGAGTGGGATAGAATAGAACAGATACGAAAGGATTGGAATAGACTAGAATGGAACATAGAGGAATAGAGAGAAATGCAATGGAGTTGGTTGGAGAGGAATGGAATGGAAGGAAATGGAGTGGAATGGAATGGGATGGAATGGAATGGAAAGCAATGGAATGGAATGGCGATGAATGGATTAGAATGGAAAGGAAAGAATGGCAAGGAATGGAGAGGAATGGAATGGAATGAAAAGGAAAGGAAAGGAATGGTATGAGCAGAAAGGAATGGAATGGAGAGGAATAGAATGGACATGAATGGAATGGTGATGAATGGAATAGAATGGAAAGGAAAGGAATGGAGAGGAATGGAATGGAATGAAAAGGAACAAAGAGAAATGGAATGGAATTGAATTAAATGCAGAGGAATAGAATGGACAGGAATGCAATTGAAATGAATGGAATGGACAGAAATGGAACAGAATGGAGAGGAATGGAATGGAAACGATTGAATAGGAATGGAATGGAGAGGAATGGAATGGAATGGAGAGGGATGGAATGGAATGGAATAAAATGGAATGGAATTGAATTGTGGGGAATGGAATGGGATGGAATGGAGAATAATGTAATGAAATGGAGAAAATGGAATTGAATGGAATGGAATGGAAAAGAGATGAATGTAAAGGAATGGAATGGAGAGGAATGGAATGGATTGGAAAGAAATGGAATGGTACGGAAAGGAATGGAACGGAATGGAGAGCAATGGAATGGAAAGCAATGGAACGGATGGCAGTAGAATGGAATGGAGAGGAATGGATTAGAATGGAACAGAGAGGAAAGGGAAGGAAAGGAATGAAATGAAATGGATTGTATAGGAATGGAATAGAATGGAATGGATTGCAAAGAATGGAATAGAACACAATGGAATAGAAGGAAATGGAATGGAATTGAGAGGATTTCTGAGGAAGCAATGGAGAGGAATGGAATGGAGAGGAATGGAATGGAATGGATTGAAATGGGTTGGAATGGAAAAGAAGGAGATATATAGGATTGGAGAGAAAAGGAATGGAGAGGAATGGAGAGGAATGGAGAGGAATGGAATGGAATACAATAGAGTGGAATGGAATGGAGTGGAGTGAAATGGAATGGAATGCAATGTCAATGAATGGAATAGAATGGAATGGAAAGGAATGGAGAGGAATGGAATGGAATGCAATGGTATGGAATGGAAAAGAATGGAAAGGAATGGAATGGAATGGAATGGAGAAGAATGGTATGGAATGAAATGGAATGGAAGGGAATGGAATAGAGAGAAATGGAATGGAAAAGAATGGAATGGAAAGGAATGGAGAGGAATGGAATGGAATGCAATGGTATGGGGTGGAAAATAATGGAAAGGAATGGAATGGAATGGAATGGAGAAGAATGGTATGGAATGAAATGGAATAGAGAGAAATGGAATGGAAAAGAATGGAATGGAAAGGAATGGAACTGAATGGAAGGGAATGGAATGGAATGCATTGCGGAGGAATGGAATAGAGAGGAATGGAATGCAATGGTAAGGAATGGAGATGAATGGAAAGGAATAGATTGGAATGGAATGAAATTGAAGGGAATGGAACTGTGAGTAATGGAATGGGATGTAAAGGAGAGTAATGGAAAGGAATGGAGAGAAATGGAATTGAATGGAATGGAGAGAAATGGAAAAGAATGGAATGGAATGGAATGGATAAGCATGGAAAAAATGGAAAGAAATTATAGGAATGGAATGGGATGGTATGAAAAGTAATGGATTGGAATGGAATGAAATAAAGAGGAATGGAAAGGAAGGGAATGGAATGGAAAGGAATGATATGGAATGGAGAGGAATTGAATGGAATAGACAGGAAGGGAAATCAATGGAATGGAGAAGAATGGAATGCAGAGGCAAGGAATGGAATGGCTGGGAGAGGAATGGAATGGAATTGAATGAAAAAGCAAGAAGTGAATGGAATCGTTCGAAGAGAAATAAATAGAATAGAGCAGAATGGATTAGAATTGAATGGATAGCAATGGAACAGAATTGAATGAATTGCAATGAAATGGAAACGAGTGGAATGTAACGGAAGGCAATGCAATGGTAAGGAGATGAATTCTGAGAATGGAATGGAGAGGAATGGAATGGTGTGGAATGGAGTGGAATTGAGTGGAATGGAATGGAGAGGAAAGATAAGGAATGGAATGGAATGGAATATAGAGGCATGGAGAAGAATGGAATGAAGAGAATAGGAGAGGAATGAAATGGAGAGGAATGGAATGGAATAGAGAGGAATTGAGAGCAAGGGAATGAAGAGGAATGTAATGGAGTTGAAAGGATTGGAATGGAATGAAATGAAATATAGAGAAATGGGAGGAATGGAGAGGAATGAAATGCAAAGCAAAGGATTGCACCGGAATGGAGTGGAGTGGAAACTAATGGAATGGAATGGAATGGAACGGAATGGAAAAGAATGGAATTGATTGGAATGGAAGGCATGGAGAGGAATGGAAAGGAATAAAATGGAATGGAAAGGAGAAAAATGACATGGAATGCAATGTAATGGAAAGATATGAAATGAATGGAATGGATTGCAGAAATGGAATGGAGAGGTATAGAATGGAATGGAATGGAATCGAATCGAATCGATTGGAATGGAATGGTGAGGAATGGGATTGAATGGAATAGAATGGAATGGAATGGAATGGAAGGAAATGAAATGGTGTGGAACGGAAGATGATGGAATGGAGAAAAATGGAATGGAATGGAATGGAATGGAGAGGAACGGGATTGAATGGAATAGAATGGAATGGAATGGAATGGAAGGAAATGAAATGGAATAAAATGAAATGGAAAGAAGAGGAATGGAATGGAAGGAAATGAAATGTAATGGAATTGAAAGGAATGGAATGGAATGCAGAGGAATGGAATGGAATTGAATAGAATGGAATGGAAAGAAATGAAATGGAATATTGAGGAATGGAATGGTATATAAGGGAAAGAAATGGAAAGGAAAGGAATGGAATAGAATGGATTGTAAAGGAATGGGATGGAAGGCAATGGAAAGGAGAGGAATGGAATCTTAAGGAGAGGTGTGGAATGGAATGGAATGTAGAGGAATGTAATAGAGAGGAATGGATTAGAATGAAATTGAATGGATAGGAATGGAATAGAATGGAATGGAGGGGAAAGGAATGTAATGTATTGTAATGCAATAGAATGGAATGGAATGGAATGGAATGGAATGGAGTGGAATTGAGAGGAATGGAATGGAGAGGAACGGAAAGGAGTGTAACGGATTGCAATGTAATGGAATATAGAGGAATGGAGAGGAATGGAATGGAGAGGATTGGCGAAGAAAGGAATGGATTGGAATGCAACGGAATGTACAGGAATTGAGAGGAATGGAATGGAGACGAATGGAATGGATTGGAATGGAATGGAATATAGCAAAATGGAGAGGAATGGAAAGGAATCTAGTGGAATGGAATGGAATAGAATGGAAAAGTATGGAATGGAAAGTAATGGAATGGAGAGGAATGGATTAGAATGTAATGGAATGGGTCGGAATGGAATAGAATGGAATGGAGAGGAAAGGAATGGAATGGAATGGAATGGAATGGAGAGGAATGGATGGGAGTGAAATGGAACGGAGAAGTATTGGAATGGAATGGAATGGAATATACAGGAATGGAGAGTAATGGAATTTAGAGGTATTGAGCGGAATGGAATGGATATCAAAGGAGTGGAATGGAAGGAGTGGAGTAGACAGGAATGGAATGGAACAGAATTGAAAGGCGATGAATTGAATTGATTGCAACGGAATGCATTGGAGAGGAATGCAATAGAAAGAAATGGAATGGAAGGACAGTAATAGTATGGAATGCAACAGAATGGAAAGGCGAGGAATGGAGAGGAATGGAATGGATTGCAGAGAAATGGAATGGAGTGGAACAGAATGGAATGGAATGGAATGGAATGGTGAGGAATGAAATAGAATGGAATGGAGATGAATGCAAAGGAATAGATTGGAATGGAATGGCGAGTAATGGAATGGAATGGAATGGAGAGGTATTGAATGTAATGGAATAGAGAGGAATGAAATGGAATGGAATGAAAAGGAAAGGAGAGGAATACAATGGAAAGGAGAGGAGTGGATTGGAATGGAGAGGAAAGGAATGGAATGAAAAGAAATGGAATGGGGAGGAATTCAGAGGAATGGAATGCAGAGGAAAAGAATAGAAAGAATTGGAAGGAAATGAAAAAAAATATACGGAATAAGGAATACTGGAATGGAGAGGAATGGAATGGACTGAAATGAACGGGAGAGGAAAGTAATGGAATTGAGTGGAGAGGAAATAATGGAGTGGAATGTAATATAATGGAAAGATATGCAATGGAGAGAAATGGAATGGAATGTAAGGAACAGGAAATGATGGAAAGAAATGGAATGGAATGGAAAGGAATAAAATGGAATGAAGAGGAATGAGATGGAAGGCAATGGAGAGGAATGGAATGGAATGGAATAGAAAGGAATGAAATAAAATTCAGAGGAATGGAAAGGAATGGGGAGGAATGAAAGGCAATGGAATGGAGAAAAAAGGAATGGAGAGGAAAGAAATTGAATGGAATGAAATGGAATGCAGAGGAATGGAATGGAATAGAATGGAATGGAATTTAGAGGAATGGAAAGAATGGAATGGAACTGAATGATGGGAAATTGAAAGGAATCAAGAGAAATGGAATGAAATGGGATGAACGGATTGGAATGGCAAGGAATAGGATGGAATGGAGAGAAATTAAATGGAATGGAATATAGATGAATGGAATAGAATGGAATTGAATGGAAAGGAGACGAATAGAATGGAATGGAAAGGAATGAAATGGAATTGATTTGAGAGGAAAGTAATGGAAAGGAATGGAAGGGAATGGAGAGGAATTCAGAGGAATGGAATGCAGAGAAATGGAATTGAGTGAAATAGAATGGAAACTAATGGAAAGGAGTGGAATGGAAGGGAGAGAAATGTAACGGAATGGAGTGGAGAGGAATGGAATTGAGTGGATTGTAAATAATGGAATGATATGGAAGGGAGAAGAATGGAATGGAATGGAGAGTAATGCAATGGAGAGGAAAGGAAAGAAAGGAATGAATTGGAATGGAATGGAAAAGAAAGAAATGGAATGGAGAGGAATGGAATGGTATGGACAGGAATTGAGTGAAAAGAAATGGAATGGAATGAAAAGGAGTGGAATGGAATGGGATTAAATGGAATGTACTTGAATGGAATGGAATGGAATGGAGAGCAATGGAGAGGAATGGAATGGAATGGAATTGAAAAAATTGGAAAGGAACGTAATGGAATGGAATGGAATGGAGAGAAAAGGAATGAAATAGAAGGGAATGCAAAGGTGAGGAATTGATTGCATTGGAGAGGAATGGAATGAAAAGGAGAGGAATTGAATGTAATGGAGAGGAATGGAATAGAATAGAGAAGAATGGAATGGAAAGAATGGAGAGGAATGGAATGGAGAGGAATGGATTAAAATTGAATGGAATGGATATGAATGCAATAGAGTGCAATGGAGAAGAAAAGAATTGAGTTGAATAGAATGTAATGGAGTGGAATTGAGAGGAATGGAATGGGGAGAAACGGAAAGGAATGGAATGGATTGTCAAGTAATGGAATATAGAGGAATGGAGAGGAATGGAATGGAGTGGATTGGACAGGAATGGAATGGAATGGAATGGAATGCAGAGGAACTGAGAGTAATGAAATGTAGATGAATGGAATGGAGGGGAATGGATTGGAATGAATTGGAATGGTACAGCATGGAATGGAAGGGAATGGAATGGATTGGAGAGGAATTTTGAGGAATGGAATGGAGAAGAATGGAATGGAGTGGAATGGATTGGAAAGGATTGCCATGTAACAGAATGGAAGAAAAAATGAGAGAAATGGAATGGAGAGGAATGAAATGGAATTCAATGGATTGGAATGTAATGCAGTGAAGTGGAATGGAATGGAATGGAATGGAACGGAATGGCGATGATTGGAATAGAATGAAATGGAATGGTATGGAAAGGAATGGAGAGGAATGGAATGGAATGGAATGGTATGGAATGGAAAGGAATTGAATGAAATGGAATGGAATGGAATGGACAGGAATGGTATGGAATGATATAGAATGGAGAGGAATGGAATGGACAGGAATGGAATGGAAATGAATGGAATGGAAAGGAATGGAACAGAATGGAGGGGAATGGAATGGAATGAATTGCAGAGGAATGAAATGGAGAGGAATGGAATGCAATAGAAAGGAATGGAGATGGATGGAATGGAATAGAATGCAAAGGAATGAAATTGAATGGAATGGAATGGAATTGTGAGAAATGGAATGGCTTGTAAAGGAGAGTAATGGAATGGAATGGACAGGAATAGAATCGAATGGAATGGAGAGAAATGGAAAGGAATGGAATAGAATGGAAAGAAATGGAATGGAGAAGCATGGAAAATATGATATGGAATGCTAGGAACGGAATGGGATGGAATGGAGAGTAATGGAAAGGAATAAAGAGGAATGGAAAGGAATTGAATGGAATAGAATGGAATGGAATGGAAAGGAAAGGAATGAAATGGAATGGAGAGGAATTGAATAGAATGGACAGGATGGAAAGAATAGGAATGGAGAGGAATGGAATGGAGAGGAATGGAATGGAATGGAATGGAATGAAGTGAAAGGAATAGAACGGAGAGGAATGGAATCGAATGGAGTGGAAAGGAATGGAATGGATAGGAATGGAATAGAATGGAATGGATTGCAAAGGATGGAATGGAGTGGAAAGGAATGGTTTGTAATAGATTGGAATGGAAAGGAAGGCAATATAGAAGAATGGAGAGATATGCAATGGAGAGGAGTGGAGAGGAAGGAATGGAATGCAATGGAGTGGAATGGAATGCCGTGGAGTGGAGTGGAATGGAATGGAAGGGAAGGGAATGGAATGGAATATGATGGAAAGGAATGGTGACGAATGGAATAGAATGGAATTGAATAGATTGGAAAGTATTGCAGTGGAATGGAATGGAATGGCAAGGAAATGAGACGAATGGAATGGAATGCAACGGAAGGGAGAGGAATGGTACTTAATTGGATGGAATGGAGAGGAATGCAATGGGGAGGAATGGCATGGAAATGAATGGAATGGAAGGGAATGGAATGGAACATAATGGAGGGGATTGGAATGTAATGGATTGCAGAGGAATGGAATGGAGAGGAATGGAATGGAGAGAATGGAAGGTAATGGAATGGAATGGAATGGAATGGCATCGAATGCAATGGAATGGACAGGATGAAATTGAATAGAATGGAATGAAATGGAATGGAAAGGAATGGTGAGGAACGGAATGGGATAGAATGGAGAGTAGTGGAATGGAATGGAATGGAAAGAAGAGAAATGGGGTTGAATGGAATGTAGAGGAATGGAACAAAATGAAACGAAATGGAATGGAGAGGTAAGGAATGGAATGCACTGAAATGGAATGGAAAGAAAAGAAATGGAAGAGAAAATAATGGAATGGAGAGCAATGGAATGGAATGGAGAGGAATGGAATGGAATGGAATGGATTGGAATGAATTGGAGAGGATTGGAATGGAATGGAATGAAGAGAAATGGAAAGAATGGAAAGGAATGGAATGGAGAAAAATGGAATGGAATGGAAAGGAATCAAAGGAGAGGTGTTGAATGTAATGGAAGGTAATAGAATGGGAAGTAGAGGAATTGAACGTAATGGAGACTACTGGAATAAAATGGAGAAGAATGGTAAAACAGGAAAGGTAGGGAAAGGAAAGGAATGGAGAGGAATTGAATATAATGGAACGGAATGGATAGGAATGGAATGGAAAGGAGAGGAACGGAAAGGAGTGGAATGGATAATAATGTAATGGAATATAGAGGAATGGAGAGGAATGGAATGGAGTGGAATAGAACAGAATGGATAGGAGAGGATTGGAATGGACTAGAATGGAATATAGAGGAATAGAGAGAAATGGAATGGAGTTGATTGGAGAGACATGCAATGGAAGGAAATGGAGTGGAATGGAATGGAGAGGAATGGAATGGAGTGGAATGGAATGGGATTGAATGGAATGGAAAGGAAAGGAATGGAATGGTGATGAATGGATTAAAATGGAAAGGAAAGAAATGGCAAGGAATGGAGTGGAATGACGATGAATGGATTAAATTGGAAAGGAAAGGAATGGCAAGTAATGGAGAGGAATGGAATGGAATGAAAAGGAATGGCGAGGAATGGTATGGAAAGAATGGAATGGAGAGAAATAGAATGGACAGGAATGGAATGACGATGAATGGAATAGAATGCAATGAAAAGGAATGGAGAGGAATGGAATGGAATGAAAAGGAACAAATAGGAATGGTATGGAATTGAATGAAATGCAGACGAATAGAATGGACAGGGATGGAATGGAAATGAATGGAATAGATAGAAATGGAACAGAATGGAGAGTAATGGAAAGGAATCGATTGAATAGGAATGGAATGGAGAGGAATGGAATGGAATGGAATGGAATAAAATGGAATGGAACGGAATTGGGGCGGAACGGAATGGGACGGAATGGAGAGTAATGTAATGAAAAGGAATGGAATGGAGAAAATGGAATTGAATGGAAAGGAATGGAATGGAGAGGAATGTAAAGGAATGAAATGGAGAGGAATGGAATGGATTGGAATGAAATGGAATGGTATGGAAAGGAATGGAATGGAATGGAGAGCAATGGAATGGAACGCAATGGAATGGATCGCAGTAGAATGGAATGGAGAGGAATGGATTACAATGGAATGGAGAGGAATGGAAAGGAAAGGAATGGAATGGAATGGATTGGAGAGTAATGGAATGGAATGGAATTGAAATGCAATGAAGGGAATGGAATTGAAAGTAATGGAATTGAAAGGAAAAGAATGGAAAGGAAAGGAATGGAATAGAATGGAGACCTTGGAATGGAATGGAGACGAATGGAATGACACGAATGTATTAGAATGAAAACGAATGGATAATAATGGAATATAATGGAATGGAGTACAAAGGAATGGAATGGAATGGTGTGGAATGGAGAGGAATTAAAAGGAAGAAAATGGAGAGGAACAATAAGGAATGGAATGGAATGGAATGGAATATAGAGGCATGGAGAAGAATGGAATGGAGAGGATAGGAGAGGAATGGAATGGAGTGGAATGGAACGGAATAGAGAGAAATTGAGAGCAATGGAATGAAGAGGAATGGAATGGAGTGGAAAGGATTGGAATGGAATGAAATGGAATATAGAGGAATGGGAAGAATGGAGAGGAATGGAATGGAAAGCAATGGATTGAAGCGGAATGGAGTGGAGTGGAAAGTAATGGAATGGAATGGAACGGAATGGAAACAAATGGAATTGATTGGAATGGAACGCAATGGAGAGGAATGGAAAGGAATAAATTGGAATGGATAGGAGAGAAATGACATGGAATGCAATGTAATGGAAAGATGTGTAATGAAGAGGAAAGGAATAGATTGCAGAAATGGAATGGAGAGGTATAGAATGGAATGGAATGGAATGGAATGGAAAGGAATGGAATGGAATGGTGAGGAACGGGATTGAATGGAATAGAATGGAATGGAATGGAAGGACATGAAATGGAATGGACCAGAATGGTGTGGAACGGAAGATGATGGAATGGAGAATAATGGAATGGAATGGAACGGAACGGAATGGAGAGGAACGGAATTGAATGGAACAGAATGGAATGGAATAGCAAGGAAGGATATGAAATGGAATAGAATGAAATAGAAAGAAGAGGAATGGAATGGAAGGAAATAAAATGGAATGGAATTGAAAGGAATGGAATGGATTGCAGAGGAATGGAATGGAATTGAATAGAATGGAATGGAAGGCAATGAAATTGAATATAGAGGAATGGATTGGTATATAAGGGAGAGAAATGGAAAGGAAAGGAATGGAATAGAATGGAGTGAAAAGGAATGGGATGGAAGAAAATGGAAAGGAGAGGAATGGAATCTAATGGAGAGGAGAGGAATGGAATGGAATATAGAGGAATGTAATAGAAATGAATGGATTAGAATGAAATTGAATGGATAGGAATGCAAAATACTGTAATGGAGGGGAAAGGAATGTATTGTAATGTAATGTAATGCAATAGAATGGAAAGGAATGGAATGGAATGGAGTGAAATTGAGAGGAATGGAATGGAGAGGAATGGAAAGGAGTGTAATGGATTGTAATGTAATGGAATATAGAGGAATGGAGAGGAATGGAATGTAGAGGATTGGAGAAGAAAGGAATAGTTTGGAATGTAACGGAATGTACAGGAATTGAGAGGAATGGAATGGAGAGGAATGGAATGGAGTGGAATGGATTGGAATGCAATGGAATGGAATATAGCACAATGGAGAGAAATGGAATGGAATCTAGTGGAAAGCAATGGAATCGAATGGAAAAGTATGGAAATGAAAGAAATGGAATGGAGAGGAATGGATTAGACTAGAATGGAATGGGTCGAAATGGAATAGAATGGAATGGAGAGGAAAGGAATGGAATGAAATTGAGAGGAATACAGAGGAATGGAATGGAGAGGAATGAATGGGAGTGGAATGGAATGGAGAAGGATTGGATTGGAAGGGAATGGAATATACAGGAATGGAGAGGAATGGAATGGATAGCAAAGGAGTGGAACAGAACGGAGTGGAGTAGAAAGAGTGGAATGGAACGGAACGGAAAGGCAAAGAAATGAATTCATTGGAACGGAATGCATTGGAGAAATGCAATGGATTGAAATGAAATGGAAGGAGAGGAATGGTACGGAATGCAACAGAATGGAAAGACAAGGAATGGAGAGGAATGGAATGGATTGCAGAGAAATGGAATGGAGTGGAATAGAATGGAATGGATAAGAATGGAATATAATAGAATGGTGAGGAATGGATGGAATGGAATGGAGATGAATGAAAAGGAATGGATTGGAATGGAATGGCGAGGAATGGAATGGAATGGAGAGGTATTGAAAGTAATGGAATAAAAAGGAATGCAATGGAATGGAATGGAATGGAAAGGAGAGGAATACAATGGAATGGAGAGGAATGGAATGGAATGGAACGGAATGGAAAGGAGAGGAATAAAATGGAATGGAGAGGAATGGAATGGAATGGAGAGGAAAGGAATGGAATGAAAAGAAAGGGAATGGGGAGGAATTCAGAGGAATGGAATGCAGAGGAATGGAATGGAATGAATTGGAAGGCGATGGAATAAAATATAGGAAACAAGGAATAATGGAATGGAAAGGAATGCAATGGAATGAAATAGAAGGGAGAGGAATGTAATGGACTGGAGTGGCGAGGAAAGAATGGAGTGGAGTGTAATATAATGGAAAGATATATAATGGAGAGGAATGGAATGGAATGGAATGGAATGTAGGGAACAGGAAATAATGGAAAGAAATGTAATGGAATGGAAAGGAATATAATGGAATGAAGAGGAATGCAATGGAAGGCAATGGAGAGGAATGAAATGAAATGGAATATAAAGGAATGAAATGGAATTCAGAGGAATGGAAAGGAATGGAGAGGAATGGAAAGCAATGGAATGGAGAAGAAAGGAATAGAGAGAAAAGGAAGTGAATGAAATCAAATGGAATGGAGAGGAATAGAATGGAATAGAATGGAATGGAATTCAGAGGAATGGAAAGAATGCAATGGAACGGAATCATGGGAAATTGAAAGGAATCGAGAGAAATGGAATGAAATGGAATGAATGGACTGGAATGGAGAGGAATGGGATGGAATGAAGAGGAATTCAATTGAATGGAATGTAGTTGAATGGAATAGAATGGAATGGAATGGAAAGGAGAGGAATAGAATGGAAAGGAAAGGAATGAAATGGAATTGAATTGAGCGGAATGCAATGGAAAGGAATGAAAGGGAATGGAGAGAAATTAAGAAGAATGGAATGCAGAGGAATGGAATAAAGTGAAATGGAATGGAAACGAAAGGAAAGGAGTGGAATGGAAGGGAGAGGAATGTAACGAAATGGAGTGGAGAGGAATGGAATTGAGTGGATTGTAAAGTAATGGAATGATATGGAATGGAGAGGAATGTAATGGCATGGAATGGAATGGAGAGGATAGGAAAGAAAGGAATGAAATGGAATCTAATGGAAAAGAAAGAAATGGAATGGAGAGGAATGGAATGGAATGGAGAGGAATTGAGTGGAAAGGAATGGAATGGAATGGAAAGGAATGAAATGGAATGGAGAGAAATGGAATGGAAAGGAGTGGAATGGAATGGAATGGAGAGGAATGTAATGGCATGGAATGGAATGGAGAGGATAGGAAAGAAAGGAATGAAATGGAATGGAGAGAAATGGAATGGAAAGGAGTGGAATGGAATGGAATGAAATGGAATGCACTTGAATGGAATGGAATGGAATGGAGAGCAATGGAGAAGAATGGAATGGAATGGATTGAGAAAATTGGAAAGGAAAGTAATGGAATGGAATGGAATGGAATGGAATGGAATGGAGAGAAACAGAATGCAATAGAAGGGAATGCAAAGGTGAGGAATTAATTGCATTGGAGAAGAATGGAATGAAAAGGAGAGGAATTGAATGTAATGGAGACGAATGGAATAGAATAGAGAAGAATGGAATGGAATGGAAAGGAAAGGAGAGGAATGGATTAGAATTGAATGGAATGGATAGGAATGCAATAGAGTGTAATGGAGAGGAAAGGAATTGAATGGAATGGAATGGAATGGAATGGAATTGAGAGGAATGGAATGGGGAGAAACGGAAAGGAGTGGAATGGATTGTCAAGTAATGGAATATAGAAGAATGGAGAGGAATGGAATGGAGTGGATTGTACAGGAATGGAATGGAATGGAATGGAATGGAGAGGAATTGAGAGGAATGAAATGTAGATGAATGGAATGGAGGGAAATGGAATGGAATGAATTGGAATGGTACAACATGGAATGGAAGGGAATGGAATGGACTGGAGAGGAATTTTGAGGGATGGAATGGAGAGGAATGAATGGAGTGAAATGGACTGTAAATGATTGGAATGGAAAAGAATGGAAGGAAAAACTGAGAGAAATGGAATGGAGAGGAATGAAACGGAATGCAATGGATTGTAATGTAATGTAGTGAGGTAGAATGGAATGGAATGGAATGGAACGGAATGGCGATGATTGGAATAGAATGAAATGGAAAAGTATGGAAAGGAATGGAGAGGAATGGAATGGTATGGAACAGAAAGGAATGGAGAGGAATGGAATGGAATGGAATGGAGAGGAATGGTATGGAATGAAAGGAATGGAGAGAAATGGAATGGACAGAAATGGAATGAAATGAATGGAATGGAAAGGAATGGAACAGAATGGAAGAGAAAGGAATGGAATGAATTACAGAGGAATGAAATGGAGAGGAATGGAATGCAATGGAAAGAACGGAAATGGATATAATGGAATAGAATGGAATGGATTGAAATTGAAAGGAATGAAATGGAATGGAATGGTGAGGAATGGAATGGCATGTAATGTAGATTAATCGAAAGGAATGAACAGGAATGGAATGGAGAGAAATGGAAAGGAATGGAATAGAATGGAAAGAAATAGAATGGAGAAGCATGGAAAAATGATATGAATGCTAGGGACGGAATGGGATGGAATGGAAAGTATTAGAATTAAATAAAGAAGAATGGAAAGGAATGGAATTGGATAGAATGGAATGGAATGGAAAGGAATGAAATGGAATGGAGAGGAATTGAATAGAATGGACAGGGATAGAAAGAAAAGGAATGGAGAAGAATGGAATGGACAAGAATGCAATGGAGAGGAAAGGAATGGAATGGAATCGAAAGAAGCGAATGGAATGGAATGGAGAGGAATGGAATCGAATGGAGTGGAAACGAATGGAATGGAATGGATAGGAATGGAATAGAATTGAATGGATTGCAAAGGAATGGAAGGGAATGGAATGGATTGGAATAGATTGGAATGGAAAGGATGGCAATATAGAGGAATGGAGACATATGGAATGGAGAGGAGTGGAGAGGAAGGAATGGAACGCCATGGAGTGGAATAGAATGCAGTGGAGTGGAATGGAATGGAATGGAATTGAAGGGAAGGGAAGCGAATGGAATGGAATATGATGGAAAGGAATGGCGACGAATGGAATAGAATGGAATTGAATAGCATGGAAAGGATTGGAATGGAATGGAATGGCAAGGAAAGGAGACGAATGGAATGGAATGAAACGGAAGGGAGAGGATTGGTACTTAATGGGATGGAATGGAGAGGAATGGAACGGGGAGGAATGGCCTGGAAATGAATGGAATGGAAGGTAATGGAATGAAACATAATGCAGGGAATTGGAATGGAATGGATTGCAGAGGAATGGAATGGAGAGGAAAGGAATGGAGAGAATGGAAGTGAATTAAATGGAATGGAATGAAATCGAATGGAATGGAATGGACAGGGATGGAATCGAATAGAATGGAATAAAATGGAATGGAATGGTATGGTGAGGAACGGAATGGGATATAATGGAGAGTAGTGGAATGGAATGGAATGGAAAGGAGAGGAATGGGGTTGAATGGAAGGGAGAGGAATGTAATAAAATGAAATGAAATGAAATGGAATGGAGAGGTAAGTAATGGAATGCAATGAAATGGAATGGAAAGGAATAGAATGGAATGGAAAGGAATGGAATGGAAAGGAATGGAAGGGAAAGGAATGGAATGGAGAGCAATGGAAAGGAATGGAGAGGAATGGAATGGAATGGAATGGAGAGAAATGGAAAGAAAGCAAAGGAATGGAATGGAAAGGAATCAAAGGAGAGGTATGGAATGTAATGGAAGGTAGTAGAATAGGAAGGAGAGGAAATGAACGTAATGGAGATGACTGAAATAAAATGGGCAAGAATGGTAAACAGGAAAGGCAGGGAAAGGAATGGAATGGAGAGGAATTGAATAGAATGGAATGGAATGGAATGGAAAGAAGAGGAATGGAAAGGAGTGGAATGAATTGTAATGTAATGAAATATAGAGGAATAGAGAGGAACGGAATGGAGTGGAATAGAACAGAATGGATAGGAAAAATTGGAATGGACTAGAATGGAATATAGAGGAATAGAGAGAAATGGAATGGAGTTGATTGGAGAGGAATGCAATGGAAGGAAATGGAGTGGAATGGAATGGAGTGGAAAGGAATGGGATTGAATGGAAAGGAAAAGAATGGAATGGAATGGCAATGAATGGATTAAAATGGAAAGGAAAGGAATGGCAAGGAATGCAGAGGAATGGAATGGAATGAAAAGGAATGGCGAGGAATGGTATGGAAAGAATGGAAAGGAGAGGAATAGAATGGACAGTAATGGAATGGTGATGAATGGAATAGAATGGAATGGAAAAAAATGGAGAGAAATGGAATGGAATGAAAAGAAACAAAGAGGAATGGTAAGGAATTGAATGAAATGCAGAGGAATAGAATGGACAGGAATGGAATGGAAATGAATGGAATGGATAGAAATGGAACAGAATGGAGAGGAATGGAATGGAATCGATTGAATAGGAATGGAATGGAGAGGAATGGAATGGAATGGAGAGGGATGGAATGGAATGGAATAAAGTGGAATGGAATGGAATTGTGGGGAATGGAATGGGATGGAATGGAGAGTAATGTAATGAAATGGAATGAATGGAGAAAATGGAATTGAATGGAATAGAATGGAATGGAGAGGAATGTAAAGGAATGGAATAGAGAGGAATGGAATGGGTTGGAATGAAATGGAATGGTATGGAAAGGAATTGAATGGAATGGAGAGCAATGAAATGGAGTGGAAAGCAATGGAATGGATAGCAGTAGAATGGAATGGAGAGGAATGGATTAGAATGGAACGGAGAGGAAAGGAAAGGAAAGGAATGGAATGGAATGGAATAGATTGGAGAGTAATGGAATGGAATGGAATTGAAAGGTTATGAATGGAATGGAATGGAATTGAAAGTAATTAAATTGAAAGAAAGGTAATGGAAAGGAAAGGAATGGAATAGAATGGAGAGGGTGGAATGGAATAGAGACGAATGGAATGACACGAAAGTACTAGAATGACATCGAATGGATAAGAATCTAATACAATGGAATGGAGTACAAAGGAATGGAATGGAATGGTGTGGAATGGAATGGATTTGAGTGGAATGGAATGGAGAGGAATGGAATGGAAAGCAATGGATTGGACCAGAATGGAGTGGAGTGGAAACTAATGAAATGGAATGGAATGGGACGGAATGGAAACGAATGGAATTGATTGGAATGGAACGCAATGGAGAGAAAAGGAAAGGAATAAAATGGAATGGAAAGGAGAGAAATGACATGGAATGCAATGTAATAGAAAGATATGTAATGAAGAGGAATGGAATGGATAGCAGAAATGGAATGGAGAGTTATAGAATGGAAAGGAATGGAATGGTGAGGAACGGGATCGAATGGAATAGAATGGAATGGAATGGAATGGAAGGAAATGAAATGGAATGGACTGGAATGGTGTGGAACGGAAGATGATGGAATGCATAATAATGAAATGGAATGGAATGGAATGGAGAGGAACAGGATTGAATGGAAAAGAATGGAATGGAATGGAAAGGAAGGAAATGAAATGGAATGGAATGAAATGGAAAGTAGAGGAATGGAATGGAAGGAAATGAAATGGAATGGAATTGAAAGGAATGGAATGGAATGCAGAGGAATGAAATGGAATCGAATAGAATGGAATGGAAACCAATGAAATAGAATACAGAGGAATGGAATGGTATATAAGGGAGCAAAATGGAAAAGAAATGAATGGAATAGAATGGAATAAAAAGGAATGGGATGGAAGGGAATGGAAAGGAGAGAGATTGAATCTAATGGAGAGGAGTGGAATGGAATGGAATGTAGAGTAATGTAATAGAGAGGATTGGATTAAAATGAAATTGAATGGAAAAGAATGGAATAGAAATGAATGGAGAAGAAAGAAATATAATGTAATGTAATTAAATAGAATGGAATGAAATGGAATGGAGTGGAAATGAGAGGAATGGAATGGAGTGGAATGAAAAGGAGTGGAATGGATTGTAATGTATTGGAATATAGAGGAATGGAGAGTAATGAAATGGAAAGGATTGGAAAAGAAAGAAATGGATTGTAATGTAACGGAATGCACAGGAATTGAGAGGAATGTAATGGAGAGGAATGGAATGGAGTGGAATGGATTGGAATGGAATGGTATGGAATATAGCAGAATGGAGAGGAGTGGAATGGAATGGAATAGAATGGAAAAGTAAGGAATTGAAAGTAATGGAATGGAGAGGAATGGATTAGAATAGAATGGAATGGGACGGAATGGAATCGAATGCAATGGAGAGGAAAGGAATGGAATGGAATGGAATGGAGAGGAATTCAGAGGAATGGAATGGAGAGGAATAGATGGGAGTGGAATGGAATAGAGAAGTATTGGAAAGGAATGGAATGGAATATACAGGAATGGAGAGGAATGGAATTTAGAGGAATGAAGAGGAATGGAATGGATAGCAAAGGAGTGGAACGGAATGGAGTGGAGTGGAAAGCAATGGAATGGAACCGAATGGAAAGGCAACGAAATGAAGTGATTAGAATTGAATGTATAGGAGAGGAATGCAATACAATAAAATGGAATGGATGAACAGGAATGGTATGGAATGCACCAGAATGGAAAGGCAAGGAATGGAGAGGAATGGAATGGATTGCAGAGAAAGGGAATGGAGTGGAATAGAATGGAATGGATAACAATGGAATGGAATGTAATAGTGAGAAATGGAATGGAGAGGTATTGAATGTAATGGAATAGAGAAGAATGCAATGGAATGGAATGGAATGGAGAGGAAAGGAATGGAACGAAAAGAAAGGGAATGGTGAGGAATTCAGAGGAATGGAATGCAAAGGAATGGAATGGAATGAATTGGAAGGAGATGGAATAAAATATAGGGAATAAGGAATAATGAAATGGAAAGGAATGGAATGGAATAAAATGGAAGGGAGAGGAATGCAATGGACTGGAGTGGAGAGGAAAGAATGGAGTGGAGTGTAATATAAAGGAAAGATATGCAATGTAGAGGAATGGAATGGAATGGAATGGAATGGTATGGAATGGAATGGAATGGAATGGAATGGAATGTAGGAAACAGGAAATAATGGAAAGAAATGGAATGGAATGGAAAGGAATAAAATGGAATGAAGAGGAATGCAATGGAAGGCAATGGATAGGAATGGAATGGAATGGAATTGAAAGGAATGAAATGGAATTCAGAGGAATGGAATGGAATGGAGTGGAATGGAAAGCAATGGAATGAAGAAGAAAGGAATGGAGAGGAAAGGAATTGAATGGAATGAAATGGAATGGGGAAGAGTGGAATGGAATAGAATGGAATGGAATTGAGAGGAATGGAAAGAATGGAATGGAATGGAACGGAATGATGGAAAATTGAAAGGAATCGAGAGAAATGGAATAAAATGGAATGAATGGATTGGAAAGGCGAGGAATGGGATGGAATGGAATGGAATGGAGAGGAATTAAATGGAATGGAATATAGAGGAATGGAATAGAGTGGAATGGAATTGAAAGGAGAGGAATAGAATGGAAAGGAAAGGAATGAAATGGAAATGTATTGAGAGGACATTAACAGAAAGGGATGGAAGGGAATGGAGAGGAATTAAGAGGAATGGAATGCAGAGGAATGGAATTGAGTGAAATGGAATGGAAAGTAATGGAATGGATTGGAATGGAAGGGAGAGGAATGTAACGGAATGGAGTGGAGAGGAATGGAATTGAGTGGATTGTAAATTAATGGAATGATATGGAATGGAGAGAAATGGAGTTGCATGAAATGGAATGGAGAGGAAAGGAAAGAGAGGAATGAAAAGGAATAGAATGGAAAGGAATGAAATGGGATGGAGAGGAATGGAATGGAATGGAGCGGAATAGAGTGGAAAGGAATGGAATGGAATGGAAAGGAATGAAATGGAATGGAGAGAAATGGAATAGAAAGGAGTGGAATGGATTGAAATGGAATGTACTTGAATGGAATGGAATGGAATGGGGAGCAATGGAGAGGAATGGAATGGAATGGAATTGAGAAAATTGGAAAGGAAAGTAATGGAATGGAATGGCAAGGAATGGAAAGAATGGGAATGCAATAGAAGGGAATGCAAAGGAGAGGAATTGATTGTATTGGAGAGGAATGGAATGAAAAGGAGAGGAATTGAATTTAATGGAGATGAATGGAATGGAATAGAGAGGAACGAAATGCAATGGAAACGATTAGACAGAAATGGAATTGAAAGGAATGGATTTGAATTGAATGGAACGGATAGGAATGCAATATTGTGGAATGGAGAGGAAAGGAATGGAATGGAATGGAATGGAATGGAATGGAATGGAGTGGAATTGAGAGGAATGGAATGGGGGAAACGGAAAGGAGTGGAATGGATTGTCAAGTAATGGAATATAGAGTAATGGAGAGGAACGGAATGGAGTGGATTGGACAGGAATGGAAGGGAATGGAATGGAATGGAACGGAGAGGAATTGAGAAGATTGAAATGGAGAGGAATGGAATGGAGTGGAATGGATTGGAGAGTAATGGAATGGAATGGAATTGAAAGGTTATGAATGGAATGGAATGGAATTGAAAGTAATTAAATTGAAAGAAAGGTAATGGAAAGGAAAGGAATGGAATAGAATGGAGAGGGTGGAATGGAATAGAGACGAATGGAATGACACGAAAGTACTAGAATGACATCGAATGGATAAGAATCTAATACAATGGAATGGAGTACAAAGGAATGGAATGGAATGGTGTGGAATGGAATGGATTTGAGTGGAATGGAATGGAGAGGAACGATAAGGAGTGGAATGGAATGGAATATAGAGGCATGGAGAAGAATGGAATGGAGAGGATAGGAGAGGAATGGAATGGAGGAGAATGGAATGGAATAGAGAGGAATTGACAGCAATGGAATGAAGAGGAATGGAATGGAGTGGAAAGAATTGGAATGGAATGAAATGGAATATAGAGGAATGGGAGGAATGGAGAGGAATGGAATGGAAAGCAATGGATTGGACCAGAATGGAGTGGAGTGGAAA
>NW_007246376.1:58009-183514 GCF_000164805.1 Carlito syrichta | reverse complement strand
GAGGAACGGAATGGAGTGGATTGGACAGGAATGGAAGGGAATGGAATGGAATGGAATGGAGAGGAATTGAGAAGAATGAAATGGAGAGGAATGGAATGGAGTGGAATGGATTGGAATGAATTGGAGTGGTACAGCATGGAATGGAAGGGAATGGAATGGAATGTAGAGGAATTTTGAGGAATGGAATGGAGCAGAATGGATTGAAAAGGATTGGAATGGATTGGAATGGAATAGAATGGAATAAAAACTGGAGAGAAATGGAATGGAGAGGAATGAAATGGAATGCAATGGAGAGGAATGTAGTGTAGTGAAGTTGAATGGAATGGAATGGAATGGAAAGGAATGGAATGGCGATGATAAGAATAGAAAGAAATGGAAAGGTATGGAAAGGAATGGAAAGCAATGGAATGGAATGGAATGGTATGGAATGGAAAGGAATTGAGAGGAATGGAATGGAATGCAATGGAATGGAGAGGAATGGTATGGAATGAAATAGAATGGAGAGGAATGGAATGCACAAGAATGGAATGGAAATGAATGGAATGGAAAGGAATGGAACAGAATGGAGGGGAATGGAATGGAATGAATTGCAGAGGAATGGAATAGAGAGGAATGAAATGCAATGGAAAGGAATGGAGGTGGATGGAATGGAATAGAATGGAATGGAATGAAATCGAATGGAATGGAATGGAATTGTGAGGAACAGAATGGCATGCAATAGAGAGTAATGGAAAGAAATGGATAGGAAAGGAATCGAATGGAATGGAGAGAAATGAAAAGGAGTGGAATAGAATGGACAAAAATGGAATGGAGAAGCATGAAAAAAATGATATGGAATGCTAGGGAGGGAAAGGGATGGAATGGAGAGTAATGGAATGGAATAAAGAGGAATGGAAAGGAATGGAAAGGAATGAAAAGAAATGGAGAGGAATTGAATAGAATGGACAGGAATGGAACGAAAAGGAATGGAAAAAAATGGAATGGAGAGGAATGGAATGGGAAGGAATGGAATGGAAAGGAATGGAAAGAAGCGAATGGAATGGAATGGAGAGAAATGGAATCGAATGCAGTGGAATGGAATGGAATGGAATGGATAGGAATGGAATAGAATGGAATGGATTGCAAAGGTATGGCATGGAATGGAATGAAATGGAACGGAGTGGAATAGATTGGAATGGAAAGGAAGGCAATATAAGGAATGGAGAGATATGGAATGGAGAGGAGTGGAGAGGAAGGAATGGAATGCAGTAGAGTGGAATGGAATGTATTGGAGTGAAATGGAATGGAATGGAACGGAATGGAATGGAATATGATGGAAAGGAATGGTGACTAATGGAATACAATGGAATTGAATAGGATGGAAAGGATTGGAGTGGAATGGAATTGAAGGGAATGGAATGGCAAGGAAAGGAGACGAATGGAATGGAATGCAACGGAAGAGAGAAGATTGGTACTTAATGGGATGGAATGGAGAGGAATGGAATGGAACATAATGGAGGGGATTGGAATGGAAAGGATTGCAGAGGAATGGAATTGAGAGAATGGTACGAATAGAATGGAATGGAATGGAATGGAATGGCATCGAATGGAATGGAATGGACAAGAATGGAATGGAATAGAATGGAATGAATTGGAATGGAATGGAATGGAGAGGAACGTAATGGGATAGAATGGAGTGTAGTGGAATGGAATGGAATGGAAAGGAGAGGAAAGGGGTTGAATGGAATGAAGAGGAATGGAATGGAATAAAATGAAATGAAATGGAATGGAGAGAAAAGGAATGGAAAGGAATGAAATGGAATGGAAAGGAATGGAATGGAATGGAATGGAAAGGAATGAAATGGAATGGAAAGGAATGGAATGGAATGGAATAGAATGGAGAGGAACGTAATGGGATAGAATGGAGTGTAGTGGAATGGAATGAAATGGAAAGGAGAGGAATGGGGTTGAATGGAATGGAGAGGAATGGAATGGAATAAATAGAAATGAAATGGAATGGAGAGGAAACGAATGGAAAGGAATTAACTGGAATGGAAAGGAATGGAATGGAATGGAAAGGAATGGAATGGATTGGAATACAAGGGAATGGAATGGAATGGAAAGCAATGGAATGGAATGGAGAGGAATGGAATGGAATGAAATGGAATGGATTGGAATGGAATGGAATGGATTGGAATGGATTGGAGAGGAGTGGAATGGAATGGAATGGAATGGAATGGAATGGAGAGAAATGGAAAGAAAGCAAAGGAATGGAATGGAGTAAAATGGAATGGAAAGGAATCAAAAGAGAGGTATTGAATGTAATGGAAGTTAATAAAATGGGAATGAGAAGAATTGAACGTAATGGAGAGGACTGGTATAAAATGGAGAAGAATGGTAAAACAAGAAAGGAAGGGAAAGGAATGGAATGGAGAGGAATTGAATAGAATGGAATGGAATGGATAGGAATGGAATGGAAAGGAGAGGAACGGAAAGGAGTGGAATGGATTGTTATATAATGGAATTTAGAGGAATGGAGAGGAATGGAATGGTGTGGAATAGAACAGAATGGATAGGAAAGGATTGGAATGGACTAGAATGGAATATAGAGGAATAGATAGAAATGGAATAGAGTATATTGGAGAGGAATGGAATGGAAGGAAATGGAGTGGAATGGAATGGAGTGGAATGGAATGGGATGGAATGGAATGGAAAGGAATGGAATGGAATGGCAATGAATGGATTAAAACGGAAAGGGAACGAATGGCCAGGAATGGACAAGAATGGAATGGAATGAAAAGGAATGGCGAAGATTGGTATGGAAAGAATGGAATGGAGTGGAATAGAATGGACAGGAATGGAATGGCGATGAATGGAATACAGTGGAAAGAAAAGGAATGGAGTGGAATGGAATGGAATGAAAAGGAAAAAAGGAATGGTATGGAATTGAATGAAATGCAGAGGAATAGATGGACAGGAATGGAATGGAAATAAATGGAATGGAAAAAAATGGAACAGAATGGAGAGGAATGGAATGGAATCGATTGAATAGGAATGGAATGGAGAGGAATAGAATGGAATGGAGAGGGATGGAATGGAATGAAATGGAGCAAAATGGAATGGAATGGAATTGTGGGGAACGGAATGGGATGGAATGGAGAGTAATATAATGAAATGCAATGGAAAGGAGAAAATGGAATTGAATTGAATGGAATGGAATGTAAAGGAATGGAAAGGAATGGAGAGGAATGGAAAGTATTGAAATGAAATGGAATGGTATGGAAAGGAATGGAATGGAATGGATAGCAATGGAATGGAAAGCAATGGAAGGGATAGCAGTAGAATGGAATGGAGAGGAATGGAAAGGAAATGAATGGAATAGAATGGATTGGAGATTAATGGAATGGAATGGAATTGAAAGGTAATGAATGGAATGGAATGGAATTGAGAGTAACGGAATTGAAAAAAAAGGGAATGAAAAGGAAAGGAATGGAATAGAATAGAGAGGAATGGAATGTAATGGAGACGAATGGAATGACACGAATGTATTAGAATGAAATCCAAAGGTTAAATGTGGAATACAATGGAATGGAGTACAAAGGAATGGAATGGAATTGAATGGTGTGGAATGGAGTGGAACAGAGAGAAATGGAATGGAGAGGAAAAATAAGGAGAGGAATGGAATGGAGAGAAATGGAAAAGAAAGGAATGGAATACAATGGAATGAAAAGGAATGGGATGGAAGGGAATGGAAAGGAGAGGAATTGAATCTAATGCAGAGGAGTGGAATGGAATGGAATGTAGAGGAATGTAATAGAGAGGATTGGATTAGAATGAAATTGAAAGGATAAGAATGGAATAGAAAGGAATGGAGAAGAAAGAAATGTAATGTAATGTAATGCAATAGATGGAATGGAATGGAATGGAGTGGAATTGAGAGGAATGGAATGGAGAGGAATGAAAAGGAGTGTAATGGATTGTAATGTAATGGAATATAGAGGAATGAAGAGTAATGAAATGGAGAGGATTGGAAAAGAAAGAAATGGATTGGAATGTAATGGAATGCACAGGAATTGAGAGGAATGGAATGGAGAGGAATGGAATGGAGTGGAATGGATTGGAATGGAATGGAATGGAATATAGCAGGATGGAGAGGAATGGAATGGAATATAGTGGAATGGAATGGAATAGAATGGAAAAGTAAGGAATTGAAAGTAATGGAATGGAGAGGAATGGACTAGAATAGAATGGAATGGGACGGAATGGAATCGAATGGAATGGAGAGGAAAGGAATGGAATGGAATGGAATGGAATGGAGAGGAATTCAGAGGAATGGAAGGGGGAGGAATGGATGGGAGTGAAATGGAACGGAGAAGTATTTGGAATGGAATGGAATGGAATATACAGGAATGGAGAGGAAATGAATTTAGAGGAATGGAGAGGAATGGAATGGATAGTAAAGGAGTGGAACGGAATGGAGTGGAGTAGAAAGGAATGGAATGGAACGGAACGGAAAGGCAACGAATTGAATTGATTAGAATTGAATGCATTGGAGAGGAATGCAATGGAATGAAATGGAATGGATGGACAGGAATGGTATGGAATGCAACAGAATGTAAAGGCAAGGAATGGAGAGGAATGGAATGGATTGCAGAGAAATGGAATGGAGTGGAATAGAATGGAATGGATAAGAATGGAATGGAATGGAATTGTGAGGATTGGAATGGAGAGGTATTGAACGTAATGGAATAGAGAGGAATGCAATGGAATAAAATGGAATGGAATGGAGAGGATTACAATGGAATGGAGAGGAATGGAAAGGAAAGGAATGGAATGAAAAGAAAGGGAATGGGGAGGAATTCAGAGGAATGGAATGCAGAGGAATGGAATGGAATGAATTGGAAGGAGATGGAATAAAATATAGGGAATAAGGAATAATGGAATGGAAAGGAGTGGAATGGAATAAAATGGAAGGGAGAGGAATGTAATGGACTGGAGTGGAGAGGAAAGAATGGAGTGGAGTGTAATATAATGGAAAGATATGCAATGGAGAGGAATGGAATGGAATGGACTGTAGGGAACAGGAAATAATGGAAAGAAATGTAATGGAATGAAAAGGAATAAAATGGAATGAAGAGGAATGCAATGGAAGGCAATGGAGAGGAATGGAATGGAATAGAAAGGAATGAAATGGAATTCAGAGGAATGGAATGGACTAGAGTGGAATGGAAAGCAATGGAATGGAGAAGAAAGGAATGGAGAGGAAAGGAATTGAATGGAATGAAATGGAATGGGGAGGAAAGGAATGGAATAGAATGGAATGGAATTGAGAGGAATGGAAAGAATGTAATGGACTGGAATGATGGGAAATTGAAAGGAATTCAAAGAAATGGAGGAAAATGGAATGAATGGATAGGAAAGGCGAGGAATGGAATGGAATGGAATGGAGAGGAATAAATGGAATGGATTATAGAGGAACGGAATGGAATGGAATGAAATGGAAAGGAGAGGAATTGAATGGAAAGGAAAGGAATGAAAAGGAATTGAATTGAGAGGAAAGTAATGGAAAGGAATTGAAGGGAATGGAGAGGAATTAAGAGGAATGGAATGCATAGGAATGGAATTGAGTGAAATGGAATGGAAAGTAATGGAATAGAGTGGCATGGAAGGGAGAGGAATGTAACGGAATGGAGTGGAGAGGAATGGAATTGAGTGGATTGAAAAGTAATGGAATGATATGGATTGGAGAGGAATGGAATGGCATGGAATGGAATGGAGAGGAAAGGAAAGAAAGGAATGAAATGGAATGGAATAGAAAGGAAAGAAATGGAATGGAGAGGAATGGAATGGGATGGAGCAGAATAGAGTGGAAAGGAATGGAATGGAATGGAAAGGAGTGGAATGGAATGAAATGGAATGTACTTGAATAGAATGGAATGGAAAGGGGAGCAATGGAGAGGAATGGAATGGAATTGAGAAAATTGGAAAGGAAAGTAATGGAATGGAATGGAGTGGAATGGAGAGAAAGGGAATGCAATAGATGGGAATGCAAAGGAAAGAAATTGATTGTATTGGAGAGGAATGGAATGAAAAGGAGAAGAATTGAATTTAATGGAGATGAATGGACTGGTATAGAGAGGAATGGAATGGGAAGGACTGAATAGGAATGGGTTTGAAAGGAAGGGATTTGAATTGAATGGAATGGATAGGATTGCAATATTGTATAATGTAGAGGAAAGAAATGGAATGGAGTGGAATTGAGAGGAATGGAATGGGGAGAAAAGTAAAGGAGTGGAATGGATTGTCAAGTAATGGAATATAGAGGAATGGAGAGGAATGGAATGGAGTGGATTGGACAGGAATGGAAGGGAATGGAATGGAAAGGAATGGAGAGGAATTGAGAAGAATGAAATGGAGAGGAGTGGAATGGAGTGGAATGGATTGGAATGAATTGGAGTGGTACAGCATGGAATGGAAGGGAATGGAATGGAATGTACAGGAATTTTGAGGAATGGAATGGAGAGAAATGGAATGGAGCAGAATGGATTGAAAAGGATTGGAATGGATTGGAATGGAATAGAATGGAATGAAAAATCGAGAGAAATGGAAAGGAGAGGTATGAAATGGAATGCAATGGAGTGGAATGTAGTGTAGTGAAGTTGAATGGAATGGAATGGAATGGAAAGGAACAGAATGGTGATTATTAGAATAGAAAAAAATGGAAAGTTATGGAAGGGAATGGAGAGCAATGGAATGGAATGGAATGGTATGGAATGAAAAGGAATGGAGAGGAATGGAATGGAATGGAATGCAATGGAGAGGAATGGTATGAAATGAAATGGAATGGAGAGGAATGGAATGCACAAGAATGGAATGGAAATGAATGGAATGGAAAGGAATGGAACAGAATGGAGTGGAATGGAATAGAATGAATTGCAGAGGAATGGAATAGAGAGGAATGGAATGCAATGGAAAGGAATGGAGGTGGATGGAATGGAATAGAATGGAATGTAATGAAATTGAATGGAATGGAGGGGAATTGTGAGGAATGGAATGGAATGGAGAGTAATGGAAAGGAATGGACAGGAAAGGAATCGAATGGAATGGAGAGAAATGGAAAGGAGTGGAAAAGAATGGAAAGAAATGGAAAGGAGAAGCATAGAAATAATGATATGGAATGCTAGGAAAGGAATGGGATGTAATGGAGAGTAATGGAATGGAATAAAAAGGAATGGAAAGGAATGGAAAGGAATGAAATGGAATGGAGAGGAATTGAATAGAATGGACAGGAATGGAAAGAAAAGAAATGGAAAAGAATGGAATGGAGAGGAATGGAATGGGAAGGAATGGAATGAAATGGAATGGAATGGAAATAAGAGAATGGAATGGAACGGAGAGGAATGGAATCGAATGCAGTGGAATGGAATGGATTGGAATGGAGAGGAATGGAATAGAATGGAATGAATTGCAAAGGTATGGCATGGAATGGAATGAAATGGAACGAATTGGAATAGATTGGAATGGAAAGGAAGGCAATATAAGGAATGGAGAGATATGGAATGGAGAGGAGTGGAGAGGAAGGAATGGAATGCAATGGAGTGGAATGGAATGCATTGGAGTGGAATGGAATGGAATGGAATATGATGGAAAAGAATGACGACTAATGGAATAGAATGGAATTGAATAGGATGGAAAGAATTGGAGTGGAATGGAATTGAAGGGAATGGGATGACAAGGAAAGGAGACTAATGGAATGGAATGCAACGGGAGGGAGAAGATTGGTACTTAATGGGATGGAATGGAGAGGAATGCAATGGAACATAATGGAGGGGATTGGAATGGAAAGGATTGCAGAGGAATGGAATTGAAAGAATGGCACGAATGGGATGGGATGGAATGGAATGGCATCGAATGGAATGGAATGGACAGGAATGGAATGGAATAGAATGGAATGAATTGGAATGGAATGGAGAGGAACGTAATGGGATAGAATGGAGTGTAGTGGAATGCAATGGAATGGAAAGGAGAGGAATGGGGTTGAATGGAATGGAGAGGAATGGAATAGAATAAATAGAAATGAAATAGAATGGAGAGGAAAGGAATGGAAAGGAATGAACTGGAATGGAAAGGAATGGAATGGAATGGAAAGGAATGGAATACAAGGGAATGGAATGGAATGGAAAGCAATGGAATGGAATGGAGAGGAATGGAATGGAATGAAATGGAATGGAATGGATTGGAATGGAATGGAATGGATTGGAATGGATTGGAGAGGAATGGAATGGAATGGAATAGAATGGAATGGAATGGAATAGAATGGAATGGAGAGAAATGGAAAGAAAGCAAAGGAATGGAATGGAGTAAAATGGAATGGAAAGGAATCAAGAGAGGTATTGAATGTAATGTAAGTTAATAGAATGGGAATGAGAGGAATTGAACATAATGGAGAGGACTGGAATAAAATGGAGAAGAATGGTAAAACAAGAAAGGAAGGGAAAGGAATGGAATGGAGAGGAATTGAATAGAATGGAATGGAATGGATAGGAATAGAATGGAATGGAAAGAAGAGGAACGGAAATGAGTGGAATGGATTGTAATATAATGAAATTTAGAGGAATAGAGAGGAATGGAATGGTGTGGAATAGAACAGAATGGATAGGAAAGGATTGGAATGAACTAGAATGGAATATAGAGGAATGGATAGAAATGGAATAGAGTATACTGGAGAGAAACGGAATGGAAGGAAATGGAGTGGAATGGAATGGAATGGAATCGAATGGGATGCAATGGAATGGAAAGGAATGGAATGGAATGGCAGTGAATGGATTAAAATGGAAAGGGAACGAATGGCCAGGAATGGACAAGAATGGAATGGAATGAAAAGGAATGGCGAGGATTGGTATGGAAAGAATGGTATGGAGAGGAATAGAATGGACCGGAATGGAATGGCGATGAATGTAATAGAGTGGAATGGAAAGGAATGGAGTGGAATGGAATGGAATGAAAAGGAAAAAAGAGGAATGGTATGGAATTCAATGAAATGCAGAGGAATAGAATGGACAGGAATGGAATGAAAATAAATAGAATGGAAAGAAATGGAACAGAATGGAGAGGAATGGAATGGAATCGATTGAATAAGAATAGAATGGAGAGGAATAGAATGGAATGGAGAGGGATGGAATGGAATGTAATGGAACAAAATGGAATGGAATGGAATTGTGGGGAACGGAATGGGATGGAATGGAGAGTAATTTAATGAAATGCAATGGAAAGGAGAAAATGGAATTGAATGGAATGGAATGGAATGTAAAGGAATGGAATGGAATGGAGAGGAATGGAAAGGATAGGAATGGAATGGAAGGGTATGGAAAGGAATGGAATGGAATGGATAGGAATGGAATGGAAAGCAATGGAAGGGATAGCAGTAGAATGGAATGGAGAGGAATGAATTTGAATGGAATGGAGAGGAATGGAAAGGAAATGAATGGAATGGAATGGATTGGAGATTAATGAAATGGAATGGAATTGAAAGGTAATGAATTGAATGGAATGGAATTGAAAAAAAGGGAATGGAAAGAAAAGGAATGGAATAGAATGGAGAGGAATGGAATGGAATGGAGACGAATGGAATGACATGAATGTATTAGAATGAAATCGAAAGGATAAGAGTGGAATAAAATGGAATGGAGTACAAAGGAATGGAATGGAATGGAATGGTGTGGAATGGAGTGGAACTGAGAGGAATGGAATGGAGAGGAAAAATAAGGAGAGGAAAGGAATGGAGAGAAATGGAAAAGAAAGGAATGGAATAGAATGGAATGAAAAGGAATGGGATGGAAGGGAATGGAAAGGAGAAGAATTGAATCTAATTGAGAGGAGTGGAATGGAATGGAATGTAGAGCAAGGTAATAGAGAGGATTGGATTAGAATGAAATTCAGTGGATAATAATGGAATAGACAGGAATGGAGAAGAAAGAAATGTAATGTAATGCAATAGATGGAATGGAATTTAATGGAATGGAGTGGAGTGGAATTGAGAGGAATGGAATGGAGAGGAATGAAAAGGAGTGCAATGGATTGTAATGTAATGGAATATAGAGGAAGGGAGAGTAATGAAATGCAGAGGATTGGAAAACAAAGAAATGGATTGGAATGTAACGGAATGCACAGGAATTGAGAGGAATGGAATGAAGAGGAATGGAATGGAGTGGAATGGATTGGAATGGAATGGAATGGAATATAGCAGGATGTAGAGGAATGGAATGGAATATACTGGAATGGAATGGAATAGAATGGAAAAGTAAGGAATTGAAAGTAATGGAAGGGAGAGGAATGGATTAGAATAGAATGGAATGGGACGGAATGGAATCGAATGGAATAGAGAGGAAAGGAATGGAATGGAATGGAACGGAGAGGAATTCAGAGGAATGGAAGAGAGAGGAATGGATGGGAGTGAAATGGAATGGAGAAGTATTTTAATGGAATGGAATGGAATATACAGGAATGGAGAGGAAAGGAATTTAGAGGAATGGAGAGGAATGGAATGGATAGCAAAGGAGTGGAATGGAATGGAGTGGAGTAGAAAGGAATGGAATGGAACGGAAAGGCAACGAATTGAATTGATTAGAATTGAATGCATTGGAGAGCAATGCAATGGAATGAAATGGAATGGATGGACAGGAATGGTATGAAATGCAACGGAATGGAGAGGCAAGGAATGGAGAGGAATGGAATGGATTGCAGAGAAATGGAATGGAGTGGAATAGAATGCAATGGATAAGAATGGAATGGAATGGAATTGTGAGGTTTAGAATGCAGAGGTATTGAATGTAATGGAATAGAGAGGAAAGCAATGGAATAAAATGGAATGGAATGGAGAGGATTACAATGGAATGGAGAGGAATGGAATGGAATGGAATGGAATGGAGAGGAAAGGAATGGAATGAAAAGAAAGGGAATGGGGAGGAATTCAGAGGAATAGAATGCAAAGAAATGGAATGGAATGAATTAGAAGTAGATGGAATAAAATATACGGAATAAGGAATAATGGAATGGAAAGGAATGGGATGGAATAAAATGGAAGGGAGAGGAATGTAATGGACTGGAGTGGAGAGGAAAGAATAGAGTGGAGTGTAATATAATGGAAAGATATGCAATGGAGAGGAATGGAATGTAGGGAACAGGAAATAATGGAAAGAAATGTAATGGAATGAAAAGGAATAAAATGGAATGAAGAGGAATGCAATGGAAGGCAATGGAGAGGAATGGAATGGAATGGAATAGTAAGGAATGAAATCGAATTTAGAAGAATGGAATAGAATGGAGTGGAATGGAAAGTAATGGAATGGAGAAGAAAGGAATGGAGAGGAAAGGTTTGAATGGAATGAAATGGAATGGAGAGGAATGGAATGGAATAGAATGGAATGGAATTGAGAGAAATGGAATGGAATGGAACGGAATGATGGGAAATAGAAAGGAATCGAGAGAAATGGAGTAAAATGGAATGAATGGATAGGAAAGGCGAGGAATGGAATGGAATGGAGAGGAATAAATGGAATGGAATATAGAGGAATGGAATAGAATGGAATGAAATGGAAAGGAGAGGAATAAAATGGAAAGGAAAGGAATGAAATGGAATTGAATTGAGAGGAAAGGAATGGAAAGGAATTGAAGGGAGTGAAGAGGAATTAAGAGGAATGGAATGCACAGGAATGGAATTGAGTGAAATGGAATGGAAAGTAATGGAATGGAGTGGAATGGAAGGGAGAGGAATGTAACGGAATGGAGTGGAATGGAATGGAATTGAGTGGATTGAAAGGAATGGATTGATATAGAATGGAGAGGAATGGAATGGCATGGAATGGAATGGATATGAAAGGAAAGAAAGGAATGAAATGGAATGGAATGGAAAGGAAAGAAATGGAATGGAGAGGAATGGAATGGAATGGAGCGGTATAGAGTGGAAAGGAATGGAATGGAAAGGAATGAAATGGAATGGAGAGAAATGGAATGGAAAGGAGTGGAATGGAATGAAATGGAATGTACTTGAATAGAATGGAATGGATTGGGGAGCAATGGAGAGGAATTGAATGGAATGGAATTGAGAAAATTGGAAAGGAAAGTAATGGAATGGAATGGAATGGAATGGAGAGAAGGGAATACAATACGAGGGAATGCAAAGGAGAGGATTTGATTGTATTGGAAAGTAATGGAATGAAAAGGAGAGGAATTGAATTTAATGGAGATGAATGGAATGGGATAGAGAGGAATGGAATGGAATGGGAAGGACTGGAGAGGAATGGAATTGAAAGGAAGGGATTTGAATTGAATGGAATGGATAGGATTGCAATATTGTGCAATGGAGAGGAAAGGAATGGAATGGAATAGAATAGGGTGGAATTGAGAGGAATGGAATGGGGAGAAATGGAAAGGAGTGGAATGGATTGTCAAGTAATGGAATATAGAGGAATGGAGAGGAATGGAATGGAGTGGATTGGACAGGAATGGAAGGGAATGGAATGGAATGGAATGGAGAGGAATTGAGAAGAATGAAATGGAGAGGAATGGAATGGAGTGGAATGGATTGGAATGAATTGGAGTGGTACAGCATGGAATGGAAGGAAATGGAATGGAATGTAGAGGAATTTTGAGGAATGGAATGGAGAGGAATGGAATGGAGCAGAATGGATTGAAAAGAATTGGAATGGAATGGAATGGAATAGAGTGGAATAAAAAATCGAGAGAAATAGAATGGAGAGGAATGAAATGGAATGCAATGGAGAGGAATGTAGTGTAGTGAAGTTGAATGGAATGGAATGGAACGGAACAGAATGGCGATGATTAGGATAGCATGAAATGGAAAGGTATGGAAAGGAAAGGAGAGCAATGGAATGGAATGGAATGGTATGGAAAGGAATGGAGAGGAAAGGAATGGAATAGAGAGGAATGGTATGGAATGAAATGGAATGGAGAGGAATGGAATGGATAACAATGGAATGGAAATGAATGGAATGGAAGGGAATGGAACAGAATGGATGGGAATGGAATGGAATGAATTGCAGAGGAATGGAATAGAGAGGAATGGAATGCAATGGAAAGGAATGGAGATGGATGGAATGGAATAGAATGGAATGTAATGAAATTGAATGGAATGAAATGGAATTGTGAGGAACGGAATGGATATAATGGAGAGTAATGGAAAGGATGGACAGTAATGAAATCGAATGGAATGGAGAGAAATGGAATGGAGTGGAATAGAATGGAAAGAAATGGAATGGAGAAGCATGGAAAAAATGATATGGAATGCTAGGAATGAAATGAGATGGAATGGAGAGTAATGGAATGGAATAAAGAGGAATGGAAAGGAATGGAAAGGAATGAAATGGAATGGAGAGGAATTGAATGGAATGGACAGGAATGGAAAGCAAAGGAATGGAAAAGAATGGAATGGAGAGGAATGGAATGAGGATGAATGGAATGGAATGGAATGGAATGGAAAGGAATGGAAAGAAGCGAATGGAATGGAACGGAGAGGAATGGAATCGAAAGCAGTGGAATGGAATGTAATGTAATGGATAGGATTGGAATAGAATGGAATGGATTCCAAAGGTATGGCATGGAATGGAATGAAATGGAATGGATTGGAATAGATTGGAATGGAAAGGAAGGCAATATAAGGAATGGAGAGATATGGAATGGAGAGGAGTGGAGAGGAAGGAATGGAATGCAATGGAGTGGAATGGAATGCATTGGAGTGGAATGGAAAGGAATGGAATGGAACGGAATGGAATGGAATATGATGGAAAGGAATGGCGACTAATGGAATAGAATGAAATAGAATTGAATAGGATGGAAAGGATTGGAATGGAATAGAATTGAATGGCAAGGAAAGGAGACCAAGGAATGGAATGCAACGGAAGGGAGAGGATTGGTACTTAATGGGATGGAATGGAGAGGAATGGAATGGAACATAATGGAGGGGATTGGAATGGAAAGGATTGCAGAGGAATGGAATTGAAAGAATGGTAAAGAATGGAATGGAATGGCATCGAATGGAATGGAATGGACAGAATGGAATGGAATAGAATGGAATGAAATGGAATGGAATCGAATGGAATGGTGAGGAACGGAATGGGAAAGAATGGAGTGTAGTGGAATGGAATGGAATGGAAAGGAGAGGAATGGGGTTGAATGGAATGGAGAGGAATGGAATGGAATAAAATGAAATGAAACGGAATGGAGAGGAATGGAATAGAAAGGAATGAAATGGAATGGAAAGGAATGGAATGGAATTGAAAAGAATGGAATGGAATGGAATAGAAGGGAATGAAATGGAATGGAGAGCAATGGAATGGAATGAAATGGAATGGAATGGAATGGAAAGGAATCAAAGGAGAGGTATTGAATGTAATGGAAGGTAATAGAATGGGAACAAGAGGAATTGAACGTAATGGAGAGGATTGGAATAAAATGGAGAAGAATGGTAAAACAAGAAAGGAAGGGAAAGGAATGAAATGGAGAGGAATTGAATAGAATAGAATGGAATGGATAGGAATGAAATATAAAGGAGAGGAACGGAAAGGAGTGGAATGGATTGTAATGTAATGGAATATAGAGGAATTGAAAGGAGTGGAATAGAACAGAATGGATAGGAAAGGATTGGAATGGACTAGAATGGAATATAGAGGAATAGAGAGAAATGGAATAGAGTTGATTGTAGAGGTATGGAATGGAAGGAAATGGAGTGGAATGGAATGGAGTGGAATGGAACGGGATGGAGTGGAATGGAATGGAAAGGAATGGAACGAAATGGTAATGAATGGATAAAAATGGAAAGGGAAGGAATGGCAAGGAATGGACAAAAATAGAATGGAAGGAAAAGGAATGGCGAGGATTGGTATGGAAAGAATGGAATGGAGAGGAATAGAATGGACAGGAATGGAATGGCGATGAATGGAATGGAATGGAATGGAAAGGAATGGAATGGAATGGAATAGAAGGGAATGGAATGGAATGGAGAGCAATGGAATGGAATGGAGAGGAATGGAATGGAATGAAATGGAATGGAATGGAATGGAAAGGAATCAAAGGAAAGGTATTGAATGTAATGGAAGGTAATAGAATGGAAACGAGAGGAATTGAACGTAATGGAGAGGACTGGAATAAAATGGAGAAGAATGGTAAAACAAGAAAGGAAGGGAAAGGAATGGAATAGAGAGGAATTGAATAGAATGGAATGGAATGGATAGGAATGGAATGGAAAGGAGAGGAACGGAAAGGAGTGGAATGGATTGCAATGTAATGGAATATAGAGGAATGGAATGGAGTGGAATAGAACAGAATGGATAGGAAAGGATTGGAATGGATTAGAATGGAATATAGAGGAATAGAGAGAAATGGAATAGAGTTGATTGGAGAGGAATGGAATGGAAGGAAATGGAGTGGAATGGAATGGAGTGGAATGGAACGGGATGGAGTGGAATGGAATGGAAAGAAGTGGAACGGAATGGAAATGAATGGATTAAAATGGAAATGAAGGAATGGCAAGGAATGGACAAAAATGGAATGGAATGAAAAGGAATGGCGAGGATTGGTATGGAAAGAATGGAATGGGAGAAATAGAATGGACATGAATGGAATGGGGATGAATGGAATGGAATGGAAAGGAATAGATTGGAATGAAAACGATGGCAATATAGAGGAATGGAGAGATATGGAATGGCGAGGAGTGGAGAGAAAGGAATGGAATGCCATGGAGTGGAATGGAATGCAGTGGAGTGGAATGGAATGGAAGGAAAGGGAAGGGAATGGAATATGATGGAAAGGAATGGCGACGAATGGATTAGAATGGAATTGAATAGGATGGAAAGGTTTGGAATGGAATGTAATTGAATGGAATGGAATGGCAAGGAAAGGAGACGAATGGAATGGAATGCAACGGAAGGGAGAGGATTGGTACTTAACGGGATGGAATGGAGAGGAATTGAATGGGGAGGAATGGCATGGAAATGAATGGAATCTAAGGTAATGCAATGGAACATAATGGAGGGGATTGGAATGGAATGGATTGCAGAGGAATGGAATGGAGAGGAATGGAATGGAGAGAATGGAAGGAAATTAAATGGAATGGAAGAGAATCGAATGGAATGGAATGGACTGTGATGGAATGGAATAGAATGGAATGAAATGGAATGGAATGGAATGCTGAGGAACGGAATGGGATATAATGGAGAGTAGTGGAATGGAATGGAATGGAAAGGAGAGGAATGGGGTTGAATGGAAGGGAGAGGAATGTCATAAAATGAAAAGAAATGAAATGGAATGGAAAGGTAAGTAATGGAATGCAATGAAATGGAATGGAAAGGAATAGAATGGAATGGAAAGGAATGGAATGGAATGCAATGGAAAGGAATGGAAGGGAAAGGAATGGAATGGAGAGCAATGGAATGGAATGGGGAGGAATTGAATGGAATGGAATGGATTGGAGAGGAATGGAATGGAATGGAATGGAGAGAAATGGAAAGAAAGGAAAGAATGGAATGGAGAAAAATGGAATGGAATGAAAAGGAACAAAGAGAAATGGTAAGGAATTGAATGAAATGCAGAGGAATCGAATGGACAGGAATGGAATGGAAATGAATGGAATGGATAGAAATGGAACAGAATGGAGGGGAATGGAATGAATCGATTGAATAGGAATGGAATGGAGAGGAATGGAATGGAATGGAGAGGACGGAATGGAATGGAATAAAAAGGAATGGAATGGAAATGTGGAGAACGGAATGGGATGAAATAGAGTAATGTAATGAAATGGAATGGAATGGAGAAAATGGAATTGAATTGAACGGAATGGAATGGAGAAGAATGCAAAGGAATGGAATGGAGAGGAATGGGATGGATTGGAATGAAAGGGAAAGGTATGGAAAGGAATGGAATGGAATGGAGAGTAATGGAATGGAAAGCAATGGAATGGACAGCAGCAGAATGGAATGGAGAGGAATGGATTAGAATGGAACGGAGAGGAAAGGAAAGGGAAGGAAAATAATGGAATGAAATGGATTGGAGAGTAATGGAATGGAAAGGAATTGAAAGGTTATGAATGGAATGGAAAGGAAAGGATTGGAGAGGAATGGAATTGAAAGGAATGGATTTGAATTGAATGGAATGGGTAGGAATGCAATATTGTGCAATGGAGAGGAAAGGAATTGAATGGAATGGAATGGAATGGAGGGGAGTTGAGAGGAATGGAATGGGGAGAAACGGAAAGGAGTGGAATGGATTGTCAAGTAATGGAATATAGAGGAATGGAGAGGAATGGAATGGAGTGGATTGGACAGGAATGGAAGGGAATGGAATGGAGAGGAATTGAGAAGAATGAAATGGAGAGTAATTGAAGGGAGTGGAATGGATTGGAATGAATTGGAGTGGTACAGCATGGAATGGAAGGGAATGGAATGGAATGTACAGGAATTTTGAGGAATGGAATGGAGAGGAATAAAAGGAGCAGAATGGATTGAAAAGGATTGGAATGGACTGGAATGGAACAGAATGGAATAAAAAATCGAAAGAAATGGAATGGAGAGGAATGAAATGGAATGCAATGGGGTGGAAGGTAATGTAGTGAAATTGAATGGAATGGAATGGAACGGAACAGAATGGCGATGATTAGAATAGAAAGAAATGGAAAGGTATGGAAAGGAATGGAGAGCAATGGAATGGTATGGAACGGAAAGGAATGGAGAGGAATGGAATGGAATGGAAAGGAATGGTATGTAATGAAATGGAATGGAGAGGAATGGAATGGACAACAATGGAATGGAAATGAATGGAATGGAAAGAAATGGAACAGAATGGAGGGGAATGGAATGGAATGAATTGCAGAGGAATGGAATAGAGAGGAATGGAATGCAATGGAAAGGAATGGAGATGGATGGGACGGAATAGAATGGAATGTAATGAAATTGAATGGAATGGAATGGAATTGTGAGGAACAGAATGGCATGTAATGGAGAGTAATGGAAAGGAATGGACAAGAATGGAATCGAATGGAATGGAGAGAAATGGAAAGGAGTGGAATAGAATGGAAAGAAATGGAAGGGAGAAGCATGGAAAAAATGATATGGAATGCTAGGAACGAAATGAGATGGAATGGAGAGTAATGGAATGGAATAAAGAGGAATGGAAAGGACTGAAAAGGAAAGAAATGGAATGGAGAGGAATTGAACACAGAAATGGAAAGAAAAGGATTGGAAAAGAATAGAATGGAGAGGAATGGAATGGGGAGGAATGGAATGCAATGGAATGGAAGGAAGCGAATGGAATGGAACGGAGAGGAATGGAATCAAAGGCAGTGGAATGGAATGGAATGGAATGGAATGGATAGGAATGGAATAGAATGAAATGGATTGCAAAGGTATGGCATGGAATTGAACGAAATGGAATGGATTGGAATAGATTGGAATGGAAAGGAAGGCAATATAAGGAATGGAGAGATATGGAATGGAGAGGAGTGGAGAGGAAGGAATGGAATACAGTGGAGAGGAAAGGAATGCATTGGAGTGGAATGGAATGGAATGGAATGGAATGGAACGGAATGGAATGGAATATGATGGAAAGGAATGGCGACTAATGGAATAGAATGAAATAGAATAGGATGGAAAGGATTAGAATGGAATGGAATTGAATGGAATGGAATGGCAAGGACAGGAGATGAAGGACTGGAATGCAACGGAAGGGAGAGGATTGGTACTTAATGGGATGGAATGGAGAGGAATGGAATGGAACATAATGGAGGGGATTGGAATGGAAAGGATTGCAGAGGAATGGAATTGAGAGAATGGTAACGAATGGAATGGAATGGCATCGAATGAAATGGAATGGACAGGAATGGAATGGAACAGAAAGGAATGAAATGGAATGGAATGGAATGGTGAGGAATTGAATGGGATAGAATGGAGTGTAGTGGAATGAAATGGAATGGAAAGGAGAGGAATGGGGTTGAATGGAATGGAGAGGAATGGAATGGAATAAAATGAAATGAAATGGAATGGAGAGGAAAGGAATGGAAAGGAAATAAATGGAATGGAATGGAATGGAAAGGAATGGAATAGAAGGGAATGGAATGGAATGGAGAGCAATGCAATGGAATGGAGAGGAATGGAATGGAATGAAATGGAATGGAATGGAATGGAATGAAAAGAAATCAAAGGAGAGGTATGGAATGTAATGGAAGGTAATAGAATGGGAACGAGAGGAATTGAACGTAATGGAGAGGACTGGAACAAAGTAGAGAAGAATGATAAAACAAGAAAGGAAGGGAAAGGAATGGAATGGAGAGGAATTGAATAGAATGGAATGGAATGAATTGGAATGGATTGGAGAGGAATGGAATGGAATGGAATGGAATAGAATGGAATGGAATGGAGAGAAATCGAAAGAAAGCAAAGGGATGGAATGGAGAAAAATGGAATGGAATGGAAAGGAATCAAAGGAGTGGTATTGAATGTAATGGAGGGTAATAGAATGGGAACGAGAGGAATTGAACATAATGGAGAGGACTGGAATAAAATGGAGAAGAACGGTAAAGCAAGAAAGAAAGGGAAAGGAATGGACTGGAGAGGAATTGAATAGAATGGAATGGAATGGATAGGAATGGAATAGAAAGGAGAGGAACGGAAAGGAGTGGAAGGGATTGTAATGTAATGGAATATACAGGAATGGAGAGGAATGTAATGGAGTGGAATAGAACAGAATGGATAGGAAAGGATTGGAATGGACTAGAATGGAATATAGAGGAATAGAGAGAAATGGAATAGACTTGATTGGAGAGGAATGGAATGGAAGAAATGGAGTGGAATGGAATGGAGTGGAATGGAACGGGATGGAATGGAATGGAATGCAAAGGAATGGAATCGAATGGCAATGAATGGATTAAAATGGAAAGGGAAGGAATGGGAAGGAATGGACAAGAATGGAATGGAATGAAAAGGAATGGAGAGGATTGGTATGGAAAGAATGGAATGGAGAGGAATAGAATGGACAGGAATGGAATGGCGATGAATGGAATGGAATGGAATGGATTGGAATAGATTGGAATGGAAACGATGGCAATATAGAGGAATGGAGAGATATAGAATGGAGAGGAGTGGAGAGGAAGGAATGGAATGTCATGGAGGGGAATGGAATGCAGTGGAGTAGAATGGAATGGAATGGAATGGAAGGGAAGGGAAGGGAAGGGAAGGGAATGGAATATGATGGAAAAGAATGGCGACGAATGGAAAAGAATGGAATTGAATAGGATGGAAAGGATTGGAATGGAATGGTATGGCAAGGAAAGGAGAAGAATGGAATGGAATGCAATGGAAGGGAGAGAATTGGTACTTAACAGGATGTAATGGAGAGGAATGGAATGGGGAGGAATGGCATGGAAATGAATGGAATGGAAGGGAATGGAATTGAACATAATGGAGGGGATTGGAATGGAATGGATTGCAGAGGAATGGAATGGAGAGAATGGAAGGAAATTAAATGGAATAGAATGGAATCGAATGGAATGGAATGGACAGGGATGGAATGGAATAGAATGGAATGAAATGGAATGGAATGGTATGGTGAGGAACGGAATGGGATATAATGGAGAGTAGTGGTATGGAATGGAATGGAAAGGAGAGGAATGGGGTTCAATGGAAGGGAGAGGAATGGAATAAAATGAAATGAAGTGAAATGGAATGGAGAGGTAAGTAATTGAATGCAATGAAATGGAATGGAAAGGAATGGAATGGAATGGAAGAGAAAGGAATGGAATGGAGAGCAATGGAATAGAATGGAGAGGAATGGAATGGAATGGAATGGAATGAATTGGAATGGATTGGAGAGGAATGGAATGGAGTGGAATGGAATGGAAAGAAATGGAAAGAAAGGAAAGGAATGGAATGGAGAATAATGGAATGGAATGGAAAGGAATCAAAGGAGATGTACTGAATGTAATGGAAGGTAATAGAATGTGAAGGAGAGGAAATGAATGTAATGGAGATGACTGGAATAAAATGGAGAAGAATGGAAAAACAGGCAAGACAGGGAAAGGAATGGAATGGAGAGGAATTGAATAGAATGGAATGGAAAGGAGAGGAATGGAAAGGAGTGGAATGGATTGTAATATAATGAAATAGAGAGAAATAGAGAGGAACGGAATGGAGTGGAATAGAACAGAATGGATAGGAAAAATTGAAATGGACTAGAATGGAATATAGAGGAATAGAGAGAAATGGAATGGAGTTGATTGGAGAGGAATGCAATGGACAGAAATGGAGTGGAAGGGAATGTAGTGGAATGGAATGGGATTGAATGGAAAGGAAAGGAATGGAATGGAATGGCGATGAATGGATTAAAATGGAAAGGAAAGGAATGGCAAGGAATGGAGAGGAATGGAATGGAATGAAAAAGTAATGGCGAGGAATGGTATGGAAAGAATGGAAAGGAGAGGAATAGAATGGACAGGAATGGAATGGCGATGAATGGAATAGAATGGAATGGAAAGGAATGGAGAGAAATGGAATGGAATGAAAAGGAACAAAGAGGAAGGTAAGGAATTGAATGAAATGCAGAGGAATAGAATGGACAGGAATGGAATGGAAATGAATGGAATGGATAGAAATGGAACAGAATGGAGAGGAATGGAATGGAATCGATTGAATAGGAATGGAATGGAGAGGAATGGAATGGAATGGAGAGGGATGGAATGAAATGGAATAAAATGGAATGAATGGAAGTGTGGGGAACGGAATGGGATGGAATGGAGAATAATGTAATTAAATGGAATGGAATGGAGAAAATGAAATTGAATTGAATGGAATGGAATGGAGAGGAATGCAAAGGAATGGAATGGAGAGGACTGGAATGGATTGGAATGAAATGGAATGGTATGGAAAGGAATGGAATGGAATGGAGAACAATGGAATGAAAAGCAATGGAATGGACAGCAGTAGAATGGAATGGAGAGGAATGGATTAGAATGGAACGGAGAGGAAAGGAAAGGAAAGGAATGGAATGGAATAGAATAGATTGGAGAGTAATGGAATGGAATGGAATTGAAAGGTTATGAATGGAATGAAATGCAATTGAGAGTAATGGAATTGTAAGGAAGGTAATGGAAAGGAAAGGAATGGAATAGAATGGAGAGGATGGAATGGATTGGAGACGAATGGAATGAGACGAAAGTATTAGAATGAAATCGAATGGATAAGAAAGGAATACAATGGGATGTAGTACAAAGGAATGGAATTTAATGGAATGGAATGGTGTGGAATGGAGTGGAATTGAGTGGAATGGAATGGAGTGGAATGAGAAGGAGTGGAATGGAATGGAATGGAATATAGAGGCATGGAGAAGAAAGGAATGGAGAGGATAGGAGAGGAATGGAATGGGATAGAGAGGAATTGAGAGCAATGGAATGAAGAGGAATGGAATGGAGTGGAAACGATTGGAATGGAATGAAATGTAATATAGAGGAATGTGAGGAATGGAGAGGAATGGAATGGAAAGCAATGGATTGTACCGGAATGGAGTGGAGTGGAAACTAATGGAATGGAATGGAATGGAACGGAATGGAAAAGAATGGAATTGATTGGAATGGAACGCAATGGAGAGGAAGAAAATGGAATGGAAAGGAGAGAAATGACATGGAACGCAATGTAATGGAAAGATATGTAATGAAGAGGAATGGGATGGATTGCAGAAATGGAATGGAGAGGTATAGAATGGAATGGAATGGAATGAAATGGAATGGAATGGTGAGGAACGGGAATGAATGGAATACAAGGGATTGGAATGGAATGGAAGGAAATGAAATGGAATGGACTGGAATGGTGTGGAACGGAAGATGATGGAATGGATAATAATGGAATGGAATGGAATAGAATGGAGAGGAACAGGACTGAATCTAATAGAATGGAATGGAATGGAAAGAAAGGAAATGAAATGGAATGGAATGAAATGCAAAGTAGAGGAATGGAATAGAAGGAAATGAAATGGAAAGGAATTGAAAGGAATGGAATGGAATGCAGAGGAATGGAATGGAATCGAATAGAATGGAATGGAAAGCAATGAAATGGAATATAGAGGAATGGAATGGTATATAAGGGAGAGAAATGGAATAGAAAGGAATGGAATAGAATGGAATGAAAAGGAATGGGATTGAAGGGAATGAAAAGGAGACGAATTGAATCTAATGGAGAGGAGTGGAATGGAATGGAATGTAGAGGAATGTAATAGAGAGGATTGGATTAGAATGAAATTGAATGGATAAGAATGGAATAGCAAGGAATGGAGAAGAAAGAAATGTAATGTAATGTAATGCTATAGAATGGAATGGAATGTAGTGGAATTGAGAGGAATGGAATGGAGAGGAAAGAAAAGAAGTGTAATGGATTGTAATGTAATGGAATATAGAGGAATGGAGATTAATGAAATTTAGAGGATTGGAAAAGAAAGAAATGGATTGGAATGTAATGGAACGCACAGGAATTGAGAGGAATGGAACTGAGAGGAATGGAATGGAGTGGAATATAGCAGGATGGAGAGGAATGGAATGGAATATAGTGAAATGGAATGGAATAGAATGGAAAAGTAAGGAATTGAAAGTAATGGAATGGAGAGGAATGGATTAGAATAGAATGGAATGGGACGGAATGGAATCGAATGGAATGGAGAGGAAAGGAATGGAATGGAATGGAAAGGAATTCAAAGAAATGGAGTGGAGAGGAACGGATGGGAGTGTAATGAAACAGAGAAGTATTGGAAAGGAATGGAATAAACAGGAATGGAGAGGAATGGAATATACAGGAATGGAGAGGAATGGAATTTAGAGGAATGCGGAGAAATGGAATGGATAGCAAAGGAGTGGAACGGAATGGAGTGGAGTAGAAAGGAATGGAATGGAATGGAATGGAAAGGCAACGAATTGAATTGATCAGAATTGAATGCACTGGAGGGGAATGCAATGGAATGAAATGGAATGGATGGACAGGAATGGTATGGAATGCAACAGAATGGAAAGGCAAGGAATGGAGAGGAATGGAATGAATTGCAAAGAAATGGAATGGAGTGGAATAGGATGGAATGGATAAGAATGGAATGGAATAGTGAGAAATGGAATGGAGACGTATTGAATGTAATGGAATAGAGAGGAATGCAGTGGAATGGAATGGAAAGGATTACAATGGAATGGAGAGGAATGGAATGGAATGAAATGGAGAGGAAAGGAATGGAATGAAAAGAAAGGGAATGGGGAGGAATTCAGAGGAATGGAATGCAGAGGAATGGAATGGAGTGAATTGGAAGGAGATGGAATAAAATATAGGGAATAAGGAATAATGGAATGGAAAGTAATGGAATGGAATAAAATGGAAGGGAGAGGAATGTAATGGACTGGAGTGGAGAGGAAAGAATGGAGTGGAGTGTAATATAATGGAAAGATATGCAATGGAGAGGAATGGAATGGAATAGAATGTAGGGAACAGGAAATAATGTAAAGAAATGTAATGGAATGGAAAGGAATAAAATGGAATGAAGAGGAATGCAGTGGAAGGCAATGGAGAGGAATGGAATGGAATGGAATAGAAAAGAATGAAATGGAATTCAGAGGAATTGAATGTAATGGAGTGGAATGGAAAGCAATGGAATGGAGAAGAAAGGAATGGAGAGGAAAGGAATTGAATGGAAGGAAATAGAATGGAGAGGAATGGAATGGAATAGAATGGGATGGAATTGAGAGGAATGGAAAGAATGGAATGGAATGGAATGGAACGGAATGATGAGAAATTGAAAGGAATCGAGAGAAATGGAGTAAAATGGAATGAATGGATAGGAAAGGCGAGAAATGAGATGGAATGGAATGGAATAGAGAGGAATAAATGGAATGGAATATAGAGGAATGGAATGGATTGGAATGAAATGGAAAGGAGAGGAATAGAATGGAAAGGAAAGGAATGAAATGGAATTGAATTGAGAGGAAAGTAATGGAAAGGAATTGAAGGGAATGGAGAGGAATTAAGAGGAATGGAGTTGAGTGAAATGGAATGGAGGGTAATGGAATGGCGTGGAATGGAAGGGAAAGGAATGTAACGGAATGGAGTGGAGAGGAATGGAATTGAGTGGAGTAAAGTAATGGAATGATATGGAATGGAGAGGAATGGAATGTCATGGAATGGAATGGAGAGGAAAGGAAAGAAAGGAATGAAATGGAATGGAATGGAAAGGAAAGAAATGGAATGGATAGGAATGGAATGGAATGGAGTGGAATAGAGTGGAAAGGAATGGAATGAAATGGAAAGGAATGAAATGGAATGGAGAGATATAGAATGGAAAAGAGTGGAATGGAATTAAATGGCATGTACTTGAATAGAATGGAATGGGGAGCAATGGAGAGGAACGGAATGGAATGGAATTGAGAAAATTGGAAAGGAAAGTAATGGAATGGAATGGAATGGAGAGAAAGGGAATGCAATAGAAGGGAATGCAAAGGAGAGGAATTAATTGTATTGGAGAGGAATGGAATGAAAAGGAGAGGAAATGAATTTAATGGAGATGAATGGAATGGGATAGAGAGGAATGGAATGGAATGGAAAGGATTGGAGAGGAATGGAAGTGAAAGGAAGGGATTTGAATTGAATGGAATGGATGGGAATGCAATATTGTTCAATGAAGAGTAAAGGAATGGAATGGAATGGAATGGAGTAGAATTGAGAGGAATGGAATGGGGAAAAACGGAAAGGAGTGGAATGGATTGTCAAGTAATGGAATATAGAGGAATGGAGAGGAATGGAATGGAGTGAATTGTACAGGAATGGAAGGGAATGGAATGGAATGGAATGGAGAGGAATTGAGAAGAATGAAATGGAGAGGAATGGAAGGGAATGGAATGGAATGGAATGAATTGGAGTGGTATAGCATGGAATGGAAGGAAATGGAATGGAATGTAGAGGAATTTTGAGGAATGGAATGGAGAGGAATGGAATGGAGCAGAATGGATTGAAAAGGATTGGAATGGAATAGAATGGAATAAAAAATCGAGAGAAATGGAATGGAGAGGAATGAAATGGAAAGCAAAGGAGTGGAATGTAGTGTAGAGAAGTTGAAAGGAATGGAATGGAACGGAACGGAATGGCGATGATTAGAATAGAATAATATGGAAAGGTATGGAAAGGAATGGAGAGCAATGGAATGGAATGGAATGGTATGGAATGGAAAGGAATGGAGAGGAATGGAATAGAATGGAGAGGAATGGTAAGGAATGAAATGGAATGGAGAGGAATGGAATGGACAAGAATGAAATGGAAATGAATGGAATGGAAAGGAATGGAACAGAATGGAGGGGAATGGAATGGAATGAATTGCAGAGGAATGAAATAGAGAGGAATGGAATGCAATGGAAAGGAATGGAGATGGATGGAATGGAATAGAATGGAATGTAATGAAATTGAATGGAATGGAATGGAGTTGTGTGGAACGGAATGGCATGTAAGGGAGATTAATGGAAAGGAATGGACAGGAATGGAATCGAATGGAATGGAGAGAAATGGAAAGGAGTGGAATAGAATGGAAAGAAATGGAATGGAGAAGCATGGAAAAAATGTATGGAGTGTTAGGAACGGAATGGGATGGAATGGAGAGTAATGGAATAGAATAAAGAGGAATGGAAAGGAATGAAATGAAATGGAGAGGAATTGAATAGAATGCCCAGGAATGAAAAGAAAAGAATGGAAAAGAATGGAATGGAGAGGAATGGAATGGAATGGAATGGAAAGAAGCGAATGCAATGGAACAGAGAGGAATGGAATCGAATGCAGTGGAATGGAATGGAATGGATCGGAATGGAATAGGATGGAATGGATTGCAAAGGTATGGCATGGAATGGAAAGAAATGAAATGTATTGGAATAGATTGGAATGGAAACGAAGGCAATATGAGGAATGGAGATATATGGAATTGAGAGGAGTGGAGAGGAAGGATTGGAATGCAATGGAGTGGAATGAAATGCAGTGGAGTGGGATGGAATGTAATGGAATATGATGGAAAGAAATGGCGACTAATGGAATAGAATGGAATTGAATAGGATGGAAAGGATTGGAGTGGAATGGAATTGAATGGAATGGAATGGCAAGGAATGGAGACGAACAGAATGGAATGCAACGGAAGGGAGAGGATTGGTACTTGATGGGATGGAATGGAGAGGAATGGAATGGAACATAATGGACGGGATTGAAATGGAAAGGATTGCAGAGGAAAGGAATTGAGAGAATGGTAGCGAATGGAATGGAATGAAATGGACAGGAATGGAATGGAATAGAATGGAATGGAATGGAATGGTGAGGAACGGAATGGGATAGAATATAGTGTAGTGGAATGGAATGGAATGGAAAGGAGAGGAATGGAGTTGAATGGAATGGAGAGGAATGGAATGGAATAAAATGAAATGAAATGGAATGGAGAGGAAAGGAATGGAAAGGAATGAAATGGAATGGAATGGAAAGGAATGGAATGGAATGGAAAAGTATGGAATGGAATGGAGAGAAATGGAATGGACAGGAGTGGAATGGAATGGAATGGAATGGGGAGCAATGGAGATGAATGGAATGGAAGGGAATTGAGAAAATTGGAAAGGAAAATAATGGAGTGGAATGGAATGGAATGGAGAGAATCGCAATGCAATAGAAGAGAATGCAAAGGAGAGGAATTGATTGTATTTGAGAGTAATGAAATGAAAAGGAGAGGAACTGAATGTAATGGAGAGGAATGGAATAGATTAGAGAGGAATGGAATGGAATAGAACGGAATGGAGAGGAATGGAATGGATAGGAATGGATTAGAATAGAATGGAATGGATAGAAATGCAATAGAGTGCAATGGAGAGGAAATCAACTGAATGTAATGGAATTGAATGTAGTGGAATTGAGAGGATTGGAATGGGGAGAATCGGAAAGGAATGGAATGGATTGTCAAGTAATGGAATATAGAGGAATGGAGAGGAATTGAATGGAGTCGATTACAGGAATGGAATGGAATGGAATGGAATGGAATGGAATGGAATGGAATGGAATGGAGGGGAATTGAGAGGAATGAAATGGAGCAGAATAGAATGGAGGGGAATGGATTGGAATGAATTGGAATAGTACAGCATGGAATGCTAGGGAATGGAATGGAATGGAGAAGAATTTTGAGGAATGGAATGGAGAAGAATGGAATGGAGGGGAATGGATTGGAAAGGATTGGAATGGATTGGAATGGAATCGAATGGAATAAAAAAATCAAGAGAATTGGAGTATAGACGAATGAAATGGAATGCAATGGGGTGGAATGTAATGTAGTGGAGTGGAATGGAATGGAATGGAACGGAATGACGATGATTGGAATAGAATGAAATGGAAAGGTATGGAAAGGAATGGAGAGGAATCGGATGGAATGGCTGGAATGGTAGGAAATGGAGTGGAAAGTAATGGAGAGGAATGGAATGGAATGGAATGGAGAGGAATGGTATGGAATGAAATGGATGGAGAGGAATGGAAATTAGAGGAATGGAATGAAAATGAATGGAATGGAAAGGAAAGGAACAGAATAGTGGGGAATGGAATGGAATGGATTGCAGAGGTATGGAATGGAGAGGAATACAATGCAATGGAAAGGAATGGAGATAGATGGAATGGAATAGAATGGAATGGAATGAAAATGAATGGAATGGAATGGAATTGTGAGGAACAGAATGGCATGTAAAGGAGAGTAATGGAAAGGAATGGAAAGGAATGGATCGAATGGAATGGAGAGAGATGGAAAGGAATGGAATGGAATAGAAAGAAATGGAATAGAGAAGCATGGAAAAAATGATATGGAATGCTAGGAACGGAATGGGATGGAATGGAGAGTAATGGAATGGAATAAAGAGGAATGGAAACGAATGGAATGGAATAGAATGGAATGGAATGGAAAGGAATGAAATGGAATGGAGCGGAATTGAATAGAATGGACAGGAATGGAAAGAAAAGTAATGGAGAAGAATCAAAAGGAGAGGAATGGAATAGAGAGGAATGCAATGGAATGGAATTCAATGGAAAGAAGTGAATGGAATGGAAGGGAGAGGAATGGAATCGATTGGAGTGGAATGGAATGGAATGGATATGAATGGAGTAAAATGGAGTGGATTGAGAAGGAATGGAATGGAATGGATTGGAATAGATTGGAATGCAAAGGAAGGCAATATAGAGGAATGGAGAGATATGGAATGGAGAGAAATGGAGAGGAAGGCATGGAATGAAATGGAGTGAAATGGAATGGAGTGGAGTGGACTGGAATGGAATGGAATGGTGAGGAACGGAGAATGGAATAGAATGGAATGGAATGGAAGGAAATGGAATGGAATAGACTGGAATGGAGAGGAACGGGATTGAATGGAATATAATGGAATGGCATGGAATGGAAGAAAATGAAATGGAATGGAATGAAATGGAAAGGAGAGGAATGGAATGGAAGGAAATAAATGGAATGGAATTGAAAGGAATGGAAAGGAATGCAGAGGAATGGAATGGAATCGAATAGAATGGAATGGAAAGCAATGAAATGGATTATAGAGGAATGGAATGGTATATAAGTGAGAGGAATGGAAAGGAAAAGAATGGAATAGAATGGAGTGTAAAGGAATGGGATGGAAGGGAATGGAAAGGAGAGGAATGGAATCTAAAGGAGAGAAGAGGAACGGAATGGAATGCAGAGGAATGTAATAGAGAGGAATGGATTAGAATGAAATTGAATGAATAGGAATGAAATAGAATGGAATAGAGGGGGATGTAATGTAATGTAATGCAATAGAATGGAATGGAATGGAGTGGAATTCAGAGGAATGGAATGGAGAGGAATTGAAAGGAGTGTAATAGATTGTAATGTAATGTAATATAGAGGAATGGAGAGGAATGGAATGGAGAGGATTGCAGAAGAAAGGAATGGATTGGAATGCAATGTAAAGGACAGAAATTGACAGTAATGGAATGGAGAGGAATGGAATGGAGTGGAATGGATTGGAATGGAATGGAATGGAATATAGCAGATTGGAGAGGAATGGAATGGAATCTAGTGGAATGGAATGGAATAGAATGGAAAAGTATGGAATGGAAAGTACTGGAATGGAGAGGAATGGATTAGAATGGAATGGAATGGGTCGGAATGGAATAGAATGTAATGGAGAGGAAAGGAATGGAATGGAATGGAATGCAGAGGAATTCAGAGGAATTGAATGGAGAGGAATGGATGGGAGTGAATGGGAAGGGAGAAGTATTGGAAAGAATAGAATATACAGTAATTGAGAGAAATGGAATTGAGAGGAATGGAGAGGAATGGAATGGATAGCAAAGGAGTGGAATGGAATGGAGTGGAGTAGAAAGCAATGGAATGGAACGAAAAGGCGACGAATGAATTGATTGGAATGTAATGCATTGGAGAGGAATGCAATGGAATGAAATAGAATGGAAGGAGAAGAATGGTATGGCATGCAACAGAATGGAAAGGCAAGGAATGGAGAGGAATGGAATGGATGGAGAGAAATGGAAGGGAGTGGAATAGAATGGAATGGATAAGAATGGAATTAAATGGAATGGTGAGGAATGGAATGGAATGGAATGGAGATGAATGGAAAAGAATGGATTGGAATGGAATGGCGAGGAATGCAATGGAATGGAATGGAATGGAAAGGAGAGGAATACAATGGAATGAAGAGGAATGGAATGGAATGGAATGGAATGGAGAGGATAGGAATGGAAGAAAAGAAAGTGAATGGGGAGGAATTCAGAGGAATGGAATGCAGAGGAATGGAATGGAAAGAATTGGAAGGAGATGGAATAAAATATGGGGAATAAGGAAGAATGGAATGGAAAGGAATGGAATGGAATGAAATCGAAGGGAGAGGAATGTAAAGCTGGAATGGAAAGGAAAGGAATGGAGTGGAGTGTAATATGATGGAAAGATATGCAATGGAGAGAAATGGAATGGAATGGAATGGAATTTAGGGAAAAGGAAATAATGGAAAGAAATGTAATGGAAGGGAAAGGAATAAAATGGAATGAAGAAGAATGCAATGGAATGGAATGGAATAGAAAGGAATGAAATGGAATTCAGAGGAATGGAATGGAATGGAGAGGAATGGAAAGCAATGGAAAGGAGAACAAAGGAATGGACAGGAATGGAATTGAATGGAATGAAATGGAATGGAGAGGAATGGAATGGAATTGAGAGGAATGGAAAGAATGGAATGGAACGGAATGATGGGAAATTGAAAGGAATAGAGAGAAAAGGAATAAAATGGAAAGTATGGATTGGAATGGCGAGGAATGGGATGGAATGAAATGGAATGGAGAGGAATTATATGGAATGGAATATAGAGGAATAGAATAGAATGGAATGGAATGGAAAGGAATAGAATGGAAAGAAAGGAATGAAATGGAATAGAATTGAGAGGAAAGTAATGGAAATGAATGGAAGGGAATGGAGAGGAATTAAGAGGAATGGAATGCAGAGAAATGCAATGGAGTGAAATGGAATGGAAACTAATGTAATGGAGTGGAATGGAAGGGAGGGGAATGTAACAGAATGGAGTGGAGAGGAATGAAGTTGAGTGTATTGTAAAGTACTGGAATGATATGGAATGTAGAGGAATGCAATGGAATGGAATAGAGAAGAATGGAATGGAGAGGAAAGGAAAGAATGGAATGGAATGGAATGGGATGGAAAGAAAAGATGGAATGGAGAGGAATAGAATTGAGAGGAATTGAGTGGAAAGGAATGGAATGGAATGAAAAGGAATGAAATGGAATGGAGAGAAATGGAATGGAATGGAGTGGAATAGATTGGAATGAATTGGAAAGTACTTTAATGGAGTGGAATGGAATAGATAGCAATGGAGAGGAATGGAATGGAATGGAATTGACAAAATTGGAAAGGAAAGTAATGGAATGGAATGGAATGGAGAGAAAAAGAATTCAATAGAAGGGAATGCAAAGGAGAGGAATTGATTGTATTGGAGAGGAATGGAATGAAAATGAGAGGAATTGAATGTAATGGAAAGGAATGGAATAGAATTGAGAGGAAAGAAATAGAATGGAAAGTAATGGAGATAATGGAATGGAGAGGAATGGATTAGAATAGAATGGAGTGGATAGAATTTCAATAGAGTGCAATGGAGAGGAAAGGAATTGAATGGAATGGAATGGAGTGGAATTGAGTGGATTGGAATGAGGAGAAATGGAAAGGAGTGGAATGGATTGTCAAGTAATGGAATATAGAGGACTGGAGAGGAAATGAATGGAGTGGATTGGACAGGAATGGAATGAAATGTAATAGTATGGAATGGAGAGGAATGAAATGGAGAGGAATGGAATGGGGTGGAATGGACTGAAATGAATTGGAATGGTACAGCTAGGAATGGAAGACAATGGAATGGAATGGAGAGGAATTTTGAGGAATGGAATAGAAAGGAATGGAATGGAGTGGAATGGATTGAAAAGGATTGGAATGGATTGGAATGGAATAGAATGGAATAAAAATCAAGAGAAATGGAATGGAGAGGAATGAAACGGAATGAAAAGGAGTGGAATGTAATGTAGTGGAGTAGAATGGAATGGAAAAACGGAATGGCGATGATTGGAATAGAATGAAATGGAAAGGTATGGAAAGGAATGGAGAGGAATGGAATGGAATGGAATGGTACGGAATGGAAAGGAATGGAGAGGAATGGAATGGAGAGCAATGGTATGGAATGAAATGGATTGGAGAGGAATGGAATGAACAGGAATGGAATGAAAAGGAATGGAATGAAAAGGATTGGAACAGAATAGAGGGGAATGGAATGGAATTGATTGCAGAGGAATGGAATGGAGACGAATGGAATGCAATGGGAAGGAATGGAGATGGATTGAATGGAATAGAATGAAATGGAATGAAATTGAATGGAATGGAATGGAATTGTGAAGAACGGAATGGCATGTAATGGAGAGTAAAGGAAAGGAATGGACAGGAATGGAATCGAATGGAATGGAGAGAAATGGAAAGGAATGGAATGGAATGGAAAGTAATGGAATGGAGAAGCATGGAAAAAATGATATGGAATGCCAGGATCGGAATGGGATGGAATGGAAAGTAATGGAATGGAATAAAGAGGAATGGAAACGAATGGAATGGAATAGAATGGAATGGAAAGGAATGAAATGGAATGGAGCAGAATTGAATAGAATGGACAGGAATGGAAAGAAAAGTAATGGAGAATGGAAAGGAGAGGAATGGAATAGAGAGGAATGGAATGGAATGGAATGGAAAGGAATGGAATGGAATGGAAAGGAATGGAATGGAATGGAGAGCAATGGAATGGAATGGAGAGCAATGGAATGGAATGGAACGGAATGGACAGTGATGGAATGGAATAGAATGGTGGAAATGGAATGGAATGGAATGGTGAGGAACGGAATGTGATAGAATGGAGAGTAGTGGAATGGAATGGAATGGAAAAGAGAGGGAAGTGTTGAATGGAATGGAGAGTAATGGAATGGAATAAAATGAAATGAAATGGAATGGAGAAGAATGGAAAGAATGGAATGGAATGGAATGGAAAGGAAAAGAATGGAATGGAATGGAAAGTTTTGGAATGGAATGGAGTGGAAAGGAATGGAATGGAATGAGAGGAATGGAATGGAATGGAATGGAGAGGAATGGAATTGTATGGAATGAAGAGAAATGGAAAGAAAGGAAAGGAATGGAAAGGAGAAAATGAATGGAATGTAAAGGAATCATAGAGAGGTATTGAATGTAATGGAAGGGAATAGAATGGGAAGGAGAGGAACTGAATGTAATGGAGAGGACTGAAATAAATTGGAAAACAATGGTGAAACAGGAAAGGCAGGAAAAGGAATGGAATGGAGAGGAATTGAATAGAATGGAAAGGAATGGATAGGAAAGGAATGGAATGGAGAGGAACGGAAAGGAGTGGAATGGACTGTAATATAATGGAATATCAGGAATGGAGAGGAATGGAAAGAAGTGGAATAGAATAGAATGGAAAGGATAGGATTGGAATGGACTAGAATGGAATATAGAGGAATAGAGAGAAATGGAATGGAGTTGAATGGAGAGGAATAGAATGGAAGGAAATGGAGTGGCATGGAATGGGGTGGAATGGAATGGAAAGGAATTGAATGGAATGGCGGAAAATGGATTAGAATGGAAAGGAAAAGAATGGCAAGGAACGGAGAGGAATGGAATGGAATGAAAAGCAATGGAGAGGAATGGTATGGAAAGGAATGTATTGGAGAGGAATAGAATGGACAGGAATGGAATGGCGATGAATGGAATAGAATGGAATGGAAAGGAATGGAGAGGAATGGAATGGAATGAAAAGGAACAAAGAGGAATGGTATGGAATTGAATGAAATGTAGAGGAATAGAATGGACAGGAATGGAATGGAAATTAATGGAATGTACAGAGTTGAACCAGAATGGAGAGGAATGGAATGGATTCGATTGAATAGGAATGGAATGGAGAGGAATGGAATGGAATTGAGAGGGATGGAATTGAATGGAATAAAATGGAATTGTGGGGAACGGAATGGGATGGAATGGAGAGTAATGGAATGAAATCGAATGGAATGGAGAAAATGGAATTGAATGGAATGGAATGAAATGGAGAGGAATATAAAGAAATGGACAGGAATGGAATGGAGAGGAATGGAATGTATTGGAATGAAATGGAATGGTATGGAAACGAATGGAATGGAATGGAGAGCAATGGAATGGAAACCAAAGGAATAGATAGCAGTAGAATAGAATGGAGAGGAATGGAATGGAGAGGAATGGAAAGGAAATGCATGGAAAGTAATTGAATGGATTGGAGAGTATTGGAATGGAAGGGAATTGAAAGGTAATGAATGGAATGGAAGGTAATTGAGAGTAATGGAATTGAATGGAAGGGAATAGAAAGGAAAGGAATGGAATGGAATGGAGACGAATGGAATAACACTAATGTATTAGAATGAAATAAAATAGATAAAAATGGAATACAATGGAAAGGAGTACAAAGGTATGGAATGGAATGGAATGGAATGGTGTGGAATGGAGTGGAATTGAGAGGAATGGAATGGAGAGGAACGATGAGTGGAATGGAATGGAATGGAATATAGAGGCATGGAGAAGAATGGAATAGAGAGGATAGGAGAGGAATGGATGGAGTTGAATGGAATGGAATAGAGAGGAATTCAGAGCAATGGAATAAAGAGGAATGGAATGGAGTGGAAAACATTGGAATGGAATGAAATGGAATACAGAGGAATGGGAGGAATGGAGATGAATGGAATGTAAAGCAATGGATTGGACAGGAATGGAATAGATTGGAAACTAATGGAATGGAATGGAAACGAATGGAATTGATTGGAATGCAATGCATTGGAGAGGAATGGAAAGGGTTCAAATGGAATGGAAAGGAGAGAAATGACATGGAAAGCAATGTAATGGAAAGATATGTAATGTAGTGGATGGAATGAATTGCAGAAATGGAATGGAGAGGTAAAGAAAGGAATGGAATGGAATGGTGAGGAATGGGATTGAATGGAATAGAATGGAATGGAATGGAAGGAAATGAAATGGAATGGACTGGAATGGTGTGGAACGGAAGATGATGGAATGGAGAATAATGGAATGGAATGGAATGGAATGGAGAGGAACGGGATCGAATGGAATAGAATGGAATTGAATGGAATGCAAGGAAATGAAATGGAATGGAATGAATGGAAAGGAGAGAAATTGAATGGAGGGAATGAAATGGAATGGAATGCAGAGGAATGGAATGGAATGGAATAGAATGGAATGGAAAGCAATGAGATGGAATATAGAGGAATGGAATGGTATATAAGGGAGAGGAATGGAAAGTAAAAGAATGGAATAGAATGGAGTGAAAAGGAATGGGATGAAAGGGAATGGAAAGGAGAGGAATGGAATCTAATGGAGAGGAGTGGAATGGAATGGAGAGCAATGGAATGGAATAGAGAGGAATGGAATGGAATGGAATGGAATGAAGGGGAAAGGAATGTAATGTAATGCAATAGAATGGAATGGAATGGAATGGAGTGGAATCGAATGGAATTGAAAGGTATGGAATGGAATGCAGAGGAATGGAATGTAATCGGATAGAATGTAATGGAAAGCAATGAAATGGAATATAGAGGAATGGAAATGAATGGAATTGATTGGAATGGAACGCATTGGAGAGGAATGGAAAGGAATAAAATGGAATGGAGAGGAGAGAAATGACATGGAATGCAATATAATGGAAAAATATGTAATGGAAAAATACGTAATGAAGAGAAATGGAATGGATTGCAGAAATTGAATGGAGAGGTATACAAAGGAATGGAATGGAATGGAATGGTGGGGAATGGGATTGAATGGAATAGAATGGAATGAAATGGAATGGAAGGAAATGAAATGGAATGGAAGGAAATGAAATGGAATGGATTGGAATGGTCTGGAACGGAAGATTATGGAATGGAGAATAATGGAATTAAATGGAATGGAATGGAATGGAGAGGAACGGGATTGAATGAAATAGAAAGCAATGGAATGGAATGGAAGGAAATGAAATGAAATGGAATGAAATGGATAGGGGAGGAATGGAATGGAAAGAAATGAAATGGAATGGAAATGAAAGGAATGGAATGGAATGCAGAGGAATGGAATGGAATAGAATGGAATAGAAAGCAATGAAATGGAATATAGAGGAATGGAATGGTATATAAGGGAGAGGAATGGAAAGGAAAGGAATGGAATAGAATGGAGTGAAAAGGAATGGGATGGAAGGGAATGGAAAGGAGAGGAATGGAATCTAATGGAGAGGAGTGGAATGGAAGGGAGAGCAATGGAATGGAATGAAGAGGAATGGAATGGAATGAATAGGAATGGAATAGAATGGAATGGAGGAGAAAGGAATGTAATGTACTGTAATGCAATAGAATGGAATGCAATGGAGTGGAATGGAATGGAATTGAAAGGAATGGAATGGAATGCAGAGGAATGGAATGTAATCGGATAGAATGCAATGGAAAGCAATGAAATGGAATATAGAGGAATGGAAATGAATGGAATTGATTGGAATGGAACGCATTGGAGAGGAATGGAAAGGAATAAACTGGAATGGAAAGGAGAGAAATGACATGGAATGCAATATAATGGAAAAATATGCAATGGAAAAATATGAAATGAAGAGGAATGGAATGGATTGCAGAAATGGAATGGAGAGGTATAGAAAGGACTGGAATGGAATGGAGAGGAATGGAATGGAGAGGTATAGAAAGGAATGGAATGGAATGGTGAGGAATGGGATTGAATGAAATAGAATGGAATGGAATGGAATGGAAGGAAATGGAATGGAATGGACTGGAATGGTCTGGAACGGAAGATTATGGGATGGAGAATAATTGAATGAAATGGAATGGAATGGAGAGGAACGGGATTGAATGAAATAGAAAGGAATGGAATGGAATGGAAGGAAATGAAACAAAATGGAATGAAATGGATAGGAGAGGAATGGAATGGAAAGAAATGAAATGGAATGGAATCGAAAGGAATGGAATCGAATGCAGAGGAATGGAATGGAATCGGATAGAATGTAATGGAAAGCAATGAAATGGAATATAGATGAATGGAATGGTATATAAGGGAGAGGAATGGAAAGGAAAAGAATGGAATAGATTGAAGTGAAAAAGAAGGCAATGGAAAGGAGAGGAATGGAATCTAATGGAGAGGAATGGAATGGAATGTAGAGGAATGTAATAGAGAGGAATGGATAAGAATAAATTTGAATGGATAGGAATGGAATAGAATGGAATGGAGGGGAAAGGAATGTAATGTAATGTAATGCACTAGAACGCAATGGAATGGAATGGAATGGAGTCGAATTGAGAGGAATGGAATGGAGAGGAACGGAAAGGAGTGCAATGGATTGTAATGTAATGGAATATAGAGGAATGGAGAGGAATGGAATGGAGAGGATTGGAGAAGAAAGGAATGGATTGGAATGGACAGAAATTGAGAGGAATGAATTGGAGTGGAATGGAATGGAATGGAATGGATTGGAATGGAATGGAATGGAATATAGCAGAAAGGAGAGGAATGGAATGGAATCTAGTGGAATGGAATGGAATAGAATGGAAAAGTATGGAATGGAAAGTAATGGAATGGAGAGGAATGGATTAGAATGGAATGGAATGGGTCAGAATGGAATAGAATGGAATGGAGAGAAAAGGAATGGAATGGAATGGAGAGGAATTCAGAGGAATGTAATGGAGAGGAATGGATGGGACGGGAATGGAACGGAGATGTATTGGAAGGGAATAGAATGGATTATACAGGAATGGAGAGGAAAGGAATTTAGAGGAATGGAGAGGAATGGAATGGGTAGCAAAGGAGGGGAATGGAATAGAGTGATGTAGAAAGGAATGGAATGGAACGGAAAGGAAAGGCAACGAATTGAATTGATTAGAATGGAATGCATGGAGAAGAATGCAATGGAATGAAATGGAATGGAAGAGGAATGGTATGGAATGTAACAGAATAGAAAGGCAATAAATGGAGAGGAATGGAATGGATTGCAGAGAAATAGAATGGAGTGGAATAGAATGGAATGGATAAGAATGGAATGGAATGGAATGGTGAGGAATGGAAAGGAATGGAGATGAATGGAAAGGAATAGATTGGAATGGAATAACGAGGAATGAAATGGAATGGAATGGAGAGGAATTGAATTAATGGAATGGAATGGATAGGAATGGAATGGAAAGGAGAAGAACTAAAAGGAGTGGAATGGATTGTAATGTAATTGAATATGAGGAAAGGGGAGGAATGGAATGGAGTGGAATAGAAGAGAAAGGATAGGAAAGGGTTGGAATGGACTAGAATGGAATATAGAGGAATAGAGAAAAAAGGAATGGAGATGAATGAAGAGGAATGGAATGGAAGGAAATTGAGTGGAATGGAATGGAGTGGAAAGGAATGGGATGGAATGGAATGGAAAGGAATGGAATGGTGATGAATGGATTAGAATGGAAAGGAAAGGAATGGTAAGGATTGGAGAAGGATGGAAGGCAATGAAAAGGAATGGAGAGGAATGGTATGGAAAGGAATGGAATGGAGAGGAATAGAATTGACAGGAATGGAATGGCGATGAATGGAATAGAATGGAATGGAAAGGAATGGAGAGGAATGGAATGGAATGAAAAGGAACAAAGAGGAATGGAATGGAATAGAGATGGTTGGAATGGAATGGAATGGAATGGAATAAAATGGAATGGTTGGAATAGTGGGGAATGGAATGGGACAGAATGGAGAGTAATGTAATAAAATGGAATGGAATGGAGAAAACGGAATTGAATGGAATGGAATGGAAAGGAGAGGAATGTAAAGGAATGGAATGGAGAGGACTGGAATGGATTGGAATGAAATGGAATGGTATGCAAAGGAATGGAATGGAATGGAAAGCAATAGAATGGAAAGCAATGGAATGGATAGCAGTAGAATGGAATGGAGAGGATTGGAATAGAATGGAATGGAGAGGAATGGAAAGGAAAGAAATGGTATGGAGTGGAATGGATTAGAGGGTAATGGAGTGGAAGGGAATTGAAATGTAATGAATGCAATGAAATGGAATTGAGAGTAATGAAATTGAATGGAAGGGAATGGAAAGGAAAGGAATAGAATGGAATGGAATGGAGAGGAATGGAATGGAATGGAAACGAATGAAATGACACGAATATATTAGAATGACATCGAATGGATAAGAATGGAATAAAATGGAATGCAGTACAAAGGAATGGAATGGAATGAAATGGTGTGGAATGGAGTGGAATTGAGAGGAATGGAATGGAGAGGAACGATAAGGAGTGGAATGGAATGGAATGGAATAGAGAGGCATGGATTAGAATGGAATGGGGAGGATAGGAGTGGAATGGAATGGAGTGGAAGGGAATGGAATAGAGAGGAATTGAGAGCAATGGAATGCAGAGGAATGTAATGGAGTGGAAAGGATTGGAATGGAATGAAATGGAATATAGAGGAAAGGGAGAAATGGAGAGGAATGGAATGGAAAGCAATGGATTGGAACGGAATGGAGTGGAGTGGAAACTAATGGAATGGAATGGAATGGAACAGAATGGAAACGAATGGAACTTATTGGAATGGAACGCATTGCAGAGGAATGGAAAGTAATAAAATGGAGTGGAAAGGAGGGAAACGACATGGAATGCAATGTACTGAAAAGACATGTAATGAAGAGGAATGGAATGGATTGCAGAAATGGAATGGAGTGGTATAGAATGGAATGGAATGGTGACGAATGGAATGGAATGCAATGGAGAGGAATAGAAAGGAAAGAAATGGAATGCAATGGAGAGGAATGGAATGGAATGGAATGGAGTTGAATGGTATAGAATTGTACAGAATGGAATGGAATAGAGAGGAATAGAATTGAATGGAGTGGAGATGAACGGAATGGAATGGAAAGGAATGGAATGGAAATGAGAATAATAGAATGGAATGGAATGGAGAGAAAAGAAATGGAATGGAATGGAATGGAATGGAAAGAAAAGGAATGGAACGGAAAGGAAAGGAAGGAAATGGAGAGAAATTGAGAGGATTGGAATGCAGAGGAAAGGAATGGAATGGAAACTAATGGAATGGAAGGGAGAGGAAGGTAATGGAATGTAGTGGAGATGAATGGAATGGAGTGGAGTGTAATATAATGGAATGATATGGAATGGAGAGGAATGGAATGGAATGGAGAAGAAGGGAAAGAATGGAATGAAATGCAATGGAATGGAAAGGAATGAAATGGAATGGAATGCAATGGAATTGAGAGAAATGGAATGGAAAGGGGAGGAATGGTAAGCAATGGAAGGGAGAAGAATGGAATGGAGAGGAATGGAAAGGAATGCAATGGAATGGAAAGGAGAGGAATGGAAAGAATGGAATGGAATGGAATAGAAAGAAAAGGAATGGAACGGAAAGGAAAGGAAGGAAATGGAGAGAAATTGAGAGGAATGGAACGCTGAGGAAAGGAATGGAATGGAAACTAATGGAATGGAAGGGAGACGAAGGTAATGGAATGTAGTGGAGATGAATGGAATGGAGTGGAGTGTAATATAATGGAATGATATGGAATGGAGAGGAATGGAATGGAATGGAGAGGAAGGGAAAGAATGGAATGGAATGGAAAGGAATGAAATGGAATGGAGAGGAATGGAATGCAATAGAATTGAGAGAAATGGAATGGAAAGGGGAGGAATGGAAAGCAATGGAAGGGAGAAGAATGGAATGGAGAGGAATGGAAAGGAATGCAATGGAATGGAAAGGAGAGGAATGGAAAGAATGGAATTGAATGGAATGGAGAGGAATAGAATGGAATGGAACGGAATGGAATGGAATGGAAAGGAATGAAATGGAATGGAGAGGAATTGAATGGCATGGACAGGAATTGAAAGCAATGGAAGGCAGAAGAATGGAACAGAGATTAATAGAATGGATTGGAATAGAGAGGAATGGAAAGGAATGGAATGGAATGAAATGAAAAGGAGATGAATGGAATGGAATGTTGAAAAATGGAATGGAATGGAAAGGACAGGAAAGGAATGAAATGGATTGGATAGGAATGTAATAGAATGGAATGATTTGCAAAGAATGGAATGGAATGGAATGGTAGGGAATGGAATGGAACTGAGAGGATTTCTGAGGAAGCATGGGAGAGAAATGGAATGGAGAGGAATGGAATAGAATGGATTGGAATGGATTGGAATGGAAAGGAAGGGAATATACAGAATTGGATAGAAAAGGAATGGAGAGGAATGGAGAGGAATGGAATTGATTGCAATAGAGTGGAATGGAATGGAGTGGAATGGAATGGAATGGAACGGAATGTCAATGAATGGAACAGAATGGAATGCAAAGGAATGGAAATGAATGGAGAGGAATGTAATGGAATGCAATGGTATGGAATGTAAAAGAATGGAGAGGAATGGAATCGAATGGAATGGAATGGAGAAGAAAGGTATGGAATGAAATGGAAGGGATAGGAATGGAATAGAGAGAAATGGAATGGAAATGAATGGAAAGGAATGGAATGGAATGGAATGGAGAGCAATGGAAATGGAATGGAATGGAGAGCAATGGAATGGAATGGAGAGCAATGGAATGGAATGGAGAGCAATGGAATGGAATGGAGAGGAAGGGAATGGAATGGAATGGAATGGAATGGAATGGAGAGATATGGAAAGAAAGGAAAGGAATGGAATGGAGAAAAGTGGAATAGAATGGAAAGGATTCAAAGGAGAGGTATTGAGTGTAATGGAAGGAAATATAATGGAAAGGAGAGGAACTGAATGTAATGGAGAGGACTGGAATAGAAAGGAGAAGAATGGTAAAACAGGAAAGGTAGGGAAAGGAAAGGAATGGAGAGGAATAGAATGGACAGGAATAGAATGGCAATGAATGGAATAGAATGGAATGGAATGGAATGGAGAGGAATGGAATGGAATGAAAAGGAACAAGAGGAATGGTATGGAATTGAATGAAATGTAGAGGAATAGAATGGGCAGGAATGGAATGGAAATGAATGAAATGAACAGAAATGGAACAGAATGGGGAGGAATGGAATGGAATCGAATGAATAGGAATGGAATGGAGAGGAATGGAATGGAATGGAGAGGAATTGAAGGGAGTGTAATGAAATGGAATGGAAAGGAATATAAAGGCAAAGAATGGAATGGAAAGGAGAGTCATGGAATTGAACAGAAAGGAATGGAAAGAATAGGAATGGAATGGAATTGAAAGGAATGGAGAGTGATGGAATGGAATGGAATGGAATAAAATGGAATGGAGTGGAATTGTGGGGAATGGAATGGGATGGAATGCAGAGTAATGTAATGGAATGGAATGGAGAAAATGGAATTGAGTGGAATGGAGAGGAATGTAATGTAACGGAATGGAATGGAATGGAGAGGTATGGAATGGATTGGAATGAAATGGAATGGTATGGAAAGGAATGGAATGGAATAGAGAGCAATGGAATGGAAAGCAATGGAATGGAGAGGAATGGATTAGAATGGAACAGAGAGGAAGGGAAAGAAAAGAAATGAAATGGAATGGAGAGGATAGGATTGGAATAGAATGGAATGGATTGCAAAGAATGGAATGGAACGGAATGGAATGGAAGGGAATGGAATGGAATTGAGAGGAAGCAATGGAGAGGAATGGAATGGAGAGGAATGAAAGGGAATGGATTGGAATGGAAAGGAAGGGAATATAAAGGATTGGAGAGAAAAGGAATGGAGAGGAATGGAATGGAATGCAATCGAGTGGAATGGAATGGAGTGGAGTGGAATGGTAATGTAATGGAATGTCAATGAGTGGAATAGAATGGAATGGAAAGGAATGGAAAGTAATAGAGAGGGATGGAATGGAATTCAATGGTATGGAATGGAAAAGAATTGAGAGGAATGGGATGGAATGGAATGGAGAAGAATGGTATGGAATGAAATGGAATGGAAAGAAATGGAATGGAAAGGAATGGAACAGAATGGAGGTGAATGGAATGGAATGGATTGCGGAGTAGTGGAATGGACAGGAATGAAATGCAATGGAAAGGAATGGAGATGGATGGAAAGGAATAGAATGAAATGAAATTGAATGGAAAGGAATTGTGAGGAATAGAATGGGATGTAATGGAGAGTAATGGAAAGGAATGGAGAGGAATGGAATTGAATGGAATTGAATGGAGATAAATGGAAAGGAATAGAATAGAATGGAATGGAATGGAGTAGCATGGAAAAAATGGAAAGAAATGCTATGAATGGAATGGGATGGAATGGAGAGTAATCGATTGGAATGGAATGAAATAAAGAGGAATGGAATGGAATGGAATGGAATGGAATGGAATGGAATAGAAAGGATTGAAATGGATTGGAGAGGAATTGAATGGAATGGACATGAATGGAAAGCAATGGAATGGAGAGGAATGGAATGAAAAGGCAAGAGATAGAATGGCCTGGAGAGGAATGGAATGGAATGGAATGAAATGGCAAGAAGTGAATGGAATGGAACGGAGAAAAATGGAATAGAATGGAGCAGAATGGAATAGTTAGGAATGGAATAGAATTGAATGAATTGCAATGGAATGGAAACGAGTGGAATGTAATGGAAGGCAATGAAATGGTATGAAGAGGGATTCTGAGAATGGAAAGGAGAGGAATAGAATGATAGAACGGAGTGGAATGGAATGAATGGATTGGTATGAAAAGCAAAGAAAAATAGAAAGATGGAGAGGAATGGAGAGGAAAGGAATGGAATGAAATAGAGTGGAATTGAATGGAGTGGAGTGGAATGGAATGGAATGGATGGGAATGGAATGGAATATTATAGAACGGAATGGAGACGGAAGAAATAGAATGGAAAGGAATGGAAAGGATTGGAGAGGAATGGTATGAAATGGAATGGAATGGAAAGGAAAGGAGAGGAATGGAATGGAATGCAACGGAATGGAGAGTCATCGTATGTAATGGAATGGAATGGAGAAGAATGGAATGGGGAGGAATGGAATGGAAATGAATGGAATGGAATGGAATGGAACAGAATGGAGTGGAATGGAATTGAATGGATTGAAGAGGAATGGAATGGAGAGGAATGGAATGGAATGGAATGGAATAGAATGGAATGGACAGGGATGAAATGGAGTAGAATGGAATGGAATGGAATGGAATGGTGAGGAATGGAATGGAATGGATTGGAGTGCAATGGAATGGAATGGAATGGAGAAGAACGGGATTAAAAGGAATGGAGAGGAATGGAATGGTATGGAATGAAATGAGACGGAAGGGAGAGGAAAGAAATGGAATGGAATGAAATGGAATGGAATGGAAAGGAATGGAATAGAGTGAAGAAGTATGGAATGGAAAGGAATGGAATGGAATGGAGTGCAAAAGAACGAAATTGAGAGGAATGGATTGGAATAGAATGGAATGGAATGAAATGGAATGAATGGAGTGGAAAGGAATGGAGAGAAATGGAAAGAAAAGAATGGAATGGAGAAAAATGGAATGTAATGAAAGGGAATCGAAAGGAGAGGATTTGAGTGTAATGGAGGAAAATAGAATGGAAAGGAGAGGAATTGAATGTAATGGAGAGGAATGGAATAGAATGGAGAATAATGGTATGGAATGGAAAGGAAGGGAGAGGAATGGAATGGAGAGGAATTGATTAGACTGGAATGGAATGGATAGGAAAGGAATGGAATGGAATAGAATGGTAGGGAAGGAAATGGAGTGGAATTGTGAGGAATGGATTGGAGAGGAAAGGAGAGGAGTGGAATGGATTGTAATGTAATGGAATACAGAGGAATGGAATGGAGAGGAATGGAATGGAGTGGAATGGAATGGAATGCATTGGAATTGTGACGAATGCAAGGGGGAGGAAATGAGTGGAATGGATTGAATTGTAATGTAATACAGAGGAATGGAGAGGACTGGAATGGAGAGGAATGGAATGGAGTGGAATGGAATGGAATGGAATGGAAAGGAATTGAGAGGAATAGAATGGAGAGTTATGGAATGATTGGAATGGAAGGGAATGTAATGATAGGAATTGAGAGGAATGGAATGGAGAGTAATGGAATGGAATGGAATGGATTGGAATGGACTAGAACGGAATATAGAGGAATAGAGAGAAATGCAATGGAGAGGAATTGAATGAACTGCAATGGAGTGGAATGGAATAGAGAGGAATGGAATGGGATTGAATGGAATGGAATGGAAAGGCGATGAAAGGAATAGAATGGAATGGAAGGGAATGGAAAGGAATGGAGAGGAATGGGATGGAATGAAAAGGAATGGAGAGGAATGGTATGGAAATGAATGGAATGGAGATGATTAGAATGGACAGGAATAGAATGGAAATCAATGGAATGGACAGAAATGGAACAGAATGAAACGGAATGGAATGGAATGGATTGAAGAGGAATGGAAAGGAGAGGAATGGAATGCAATGGAAAGGAATGGAGAGGGATGGAATGGAATGGAATGGAGTGGAATGAAATGGAATGGAATGGAATGGAATTGTGAGGAACGGAATGCGATGGAATGGAGAGTAATGTAATGAAATGGAATGGAATGGTCAGGAATGGAATTGAATGTAATAGAGAGGATTGTAAAGAATTGGAATGGAATTCAGTGGAATGAATTGGAATGGTATGGAAAGGAATGGAATGGAATGGAGAGGAAAGTAATGGATTGCAAAGGAATGGATAGCAATAGAATGGAATGGAGAGGAATGGAGAGGAATGGAGCGGAATGGAAAGGAAAGGAATGGAATGGAATGGAGAGTAATGGAATGGAAGAGAAGGGAATAAAAAGGAAAGGAATGGAATGGAACGGAATGGATTGGAAAGGAATGGAATGGAGTGGAATGGAAAGAAATGGAATGGAATGGAGAGGAATGGAATGGAATGTAGTGGAATGGATAGGAATAGAATGGAAAGATATTCAATGGAATGGAATGGAGAGGAATGGAGAGGAATGGAATGGAAATCAATGGAGTGGAACGGAATGGACTGGAGTGGAAAGTAATGGAATGTAGTGGAATGGGATGGAATGGAATGGAACGGAAACACAAGAATGAAATTGATTGGAACGGAATGCATTGGAGAGGAATGAAAGGAATAAAATGGAATGGAAAGGAGAGGAATGGCATGGAATGAAATGAAATGGAATGATATGTAATTGAGTGGAATGGAATGGAATGCATTGCAGAGAAAGGAAATAGAGAGGTATAGAATGGAATGGAATGGAATGGAATGGAATGGAACGGAACGGAAAACACAAGAATGGAATTGATTGGAACGGAATGCATCGGAGAGGAATGAAAGGAATAAAATGGAATGGAAAGGAGAGGAAAGGCATGGAATGCAATGAAATGGAATGATATGTAATTGAGAGGAATGGAATGCATTGCAGAGAAAGGAAATAGAGAGGTTTAGAATGGAATGGAATGGAATACAATGGAATGGTGAGGAACAGAATGGAATGCAATAGAGAAGAATTGAAAGGAATGGAAAGAAATGCAATGGCATGGAATGGAATGGAATAGAATGGAATAGTAAAGAATGGAATGGAATAGAGAGGAATAGAATGGAATGGAAAGGGGTTGAAAGGAATAAAATGGAATGAAATGGAATGGAAAGGAAAGGAATAAAATGTAATGGAGAGAAATGGAATGGAATGGAATGGACGGGAGAGGAAAGAAATTGAATGGAATGGAATGGAATGGAGAGGAAAGAATTGGAATGGAATGGAATAGAAGGAAAAATGGAGAGGAATTGAGAGGAATGGAATGCAGAGGCATGGAATGGAATGGAAACAAATGGAATGGAGTGTAATGGAAGGGAGAGGAAGGTAATGGAATCTAGTGGAGAGAAATGGAATGAAGTGGAGTGTAACGGATTGGAATGAAATTGAATGGAGAGGAGTGGAATGGAAAGGAGAGGAAGGGAAAGAATGGAATGAAATGGAATGGAATGGAAAGGAATGGAATGGAGAGGAATGGAAAGGAGAGGAAGGGAAAGAATGGAATGAAATGGAATGGAATGGAAAGGAATGGAATGGAGAGGAATGGAATGGAAGAGAATAGAATGAAGGTAGAGAAATGGAATGGAATGGAGAGGAATTGAGAAGAATGGAATGGAGAGTAATGGAATTGAATGCAATGGAAAGATTGAAATGGAATGGAGAGGAATAGAATTGCATCGGCAGGAATTGAAAGCAATGGAATGGAGAAGAATGGAATAGAGAGGAATGAAATGGAATGGAATGAAATATAAAGGAGAGGAATGGAATGGAATGTTGAGTAATGGAATGGAATGTAACGGAAAGGAATGGAAAGTATTGGATAGGAATGGAATAGAATTGAATGTATGGCAAAACAATGGAATGGAGTAGAAAGGAATGGAAGGGAATGGAAGGGAATGGAGTGGTTTTCTGAGCAATGGAAAGGAGAGAAATGGAATGGAATCGATTGGAGTGGAAAGGAAGGGAATATAGAGGAGTGGAGAGAAATGGAATGGAGAGGAATGTAATGGAATGCAATGTAATTGAATGGAATGGAGTGGTGTGGAATGCAATGGAATGGAATGGAATGTTATGGAACGGAATGGCGATGAATGGAATAGAATTGAATGGAATGGAATGGAAAGGATTGAAGAGGAATGGAATGGAATAAAATGGAAAGGAATGGAGAGGAATGGAATGGAATGGAATGGAATGGAATGGAATGGAATGGAATGCAATGCAATGGAATGGAGAGGAAGGGTATGGAATGGAATGGATTGGAGAGGAATCGAATTGAAATGGATGGAATGGACATGAATGGAATGTATTAGAAAGGAACAGAATGGAGAGAAATGGAATTGAATTGATTGCCGAGAAAAAATAGAGAGCAATATAATTTAATGGAATGGAATGCATTGGAATGGAATGGAACAGGGAGGAACAGAATGGGATGGAATGGCGAATAATGGAATGGAATGCAATGGAGAGGAATGGAATGGAATGCATTGGAATGAAAAGGAATGGAATGGAATAGAATGAAAAGGAATGGAGAGGATTGAAAGGGAATGGAATGAAATGGAATTTATGGAAAGGAATGGAATGAAATAAAGAGGAATGGAATGGAATCGAAGTGAATGGAATGGAATAGAGAACAATGAAATAAAATGGAAGGCAATTGAATGGAACGGAATAAAAGAGAATGGAATGAAATAGAGAGCAATGGAATGAAAGGAGAGGAAGGGAATAGAATGGAATGGAGAGGAATGGAATGGCATGGAATGTAGAGAAATGGAATGGAATGGAAGGGAATGGAAAGGAGAGGAATGGAATGGAATGGAGAGGAATGGAATAGAATGGAGAGGAATGGATTGGAATGGAATGGAATGGAGAAGAATGGAAAGGAGAGGAATGGATTAGATTGGAATAGAATGGATAGGAATGGAATAGAATGGAATGAGATGGAAAGGAATGGAATGGAATGGAGTGAAATTGAGAAGAATGGAATAGAGATGAACGGAAATGAGCGAAATGGATTGTAATGTAATGGAATATAGAGTAATGGAGAGGAATGTAAAGGAGAGGATAAAAGAAGAGTGAAATGGAGTGGAATGGAATGGAATGGAGAGGAATGGAAAGAATGGAATGGAATGGAATGAAGAGGAATGGAATGGAATGGAACGGAATAAAATGTAATGGAATGGAAGGAAATGTATGGAATGAAGACGAATTTTGAGGAAGGGAAAGGAGAGAAATGGAATGGACTTTAAAGTAATGGAACGGATTAAAATGGATTGCAATGGAATTCAGTGGAATATGGCGGAATGGAGAGAAATGGAATGGAGAGGAATGGAGAGGTATGGGATGGAATGCAATGGAGTGGAAAGGAATGGAGTGGAGAGGAAAGGAAAGGAATGGAATGGAATGGAACGGAATGGCGACCAATGGAATGCAATGGAATGGAAGGGAATTGAAAGGAATGGAGAGCAATGCAATGGTATGGAATAGAGTGGAATGGAATGGAGGGGATTTGAATGGAATGGAATGTTATGGAATGGAATGGCGACAAATGGAATAGAAATGAATGGAATGGAAAGGATTGGAGAGGAATGGAATGGAGAGAAATGGTATGGAATGGAATGGAATTGAGAGGAATGGAATGGAATGGAAAGTAATGGAAGGGAATGGAGTGGAATTGTGAGAAATGGAATGGAGAGGAAAGGAAAGGAGTGGAATGGATTGTAATGTAATGTAATACAGAGGAATGGAATGGAGAGGACTGGAATGGAGTGGAATGGAATGGATTGGAGTGGAATTGTGAGGACTGGAAGGGAGAGGAATGGAATGGAATGGAATGGAATGGAGAGGAATTGAGAGGAATGGAATGGAGGGTTATGGAATGAAGTGGAATGGAATGGAATGGATAGGAATTGAGAGGAATGGAATGGATAGTAATGGAGTAGAGTGGAATGGAATGGAATGGATAGGAATGGATTGGAATGGACTAGAATGGAATAGAGAGGAATAGAGAGAAATGAAATGGAGATGAATGGAATGGAATGGAATGGAGAGGAAGTGAGAGGAATGGAATGGAGGGTTATGGAATGGAGTGGAATGGAATGGAATGGATAGGAATTGAGAGGAATGGAATGGAGAGTAATGGAGTAGAGTGGAATGGAATTGAATGGATAGAAATGGATTGGAATGGACTAGAATGGAATAGAGAGGAATAGAGAGAAATGCAATGGAAATGAATGGAGAGGAATTGAATGGAATGGAGTGCAATGGAATGGAATGGATAGGAATTGAGAGGAATGGAATGGAGAGTAATGGAGTAGAGTGGAATGGAATGGAATGGATTGGAATGGATTGGAATGGATTAGAATGGAATAGAGAGGAATAGAGAGAAATTCAATGGAGATGAATGGAGAGGAATTGAATGGAATTGAGTGGAATGGAATGGAATGGAGAGGAATGGAATGGGATGGAATGGGATGGAATGGAATGGCGATGAAAGGAATAGAATGGAATGGAAAGGAATGGAGCAGAATGGAAGGAATGAAAAGGAATTAAGAGAAATGGTATGGAATGGAGAGGAATAGAATGGACAGGAATAGAATGGAAATGAATGGAATGGACAGAAGTGGAACATAATGGAGGGGAATGGAATGGATTGGATTGAAGAGGAATGGAATGGAGAGGAATGGAATGCAATGGAAAGTAATGGAGAGGGATGGAATGGAAAGTAATGGAATGAAATGGAATGGAATGGAATTGTTCGGAACAGAATGGGATGGAATGGAGAGTAATGTAATGAAATGGAATGGAATGGACAGGAATGGAATTGAATGTAATGGAAGGGAATAGAGGATTGTAAAGGAATGGAATGGAATGGAGTGGAATGAAAAGGAATGGAATGGATTGGAATGAAATGGAATGGTATGAAAAGGAATGGAGAGGAATGGAATGGAATGCAAAGGAATGGATAGCAATAGAAAGGAAATGAGAGGAATGGAATAGATTGGAATGGAGAGGAATGGAAAGAAAAGGAATGGAGTGGAATGGAATGGAGAGTAATGGATGGAAGGGAAGGGAATGGAAAAAAAAGGAATGGAATGGAATGCAGGGGAAAGGAATGGAATGGAGTGCAATGGAAAAGAATGGAATGGAATGGAGAGGAATGGAATGGAGACGAATGTATTACAATGAAATAGAATGAAAAAGAATGGAATAGAAAGGAATGGAGTACAAAGGAAAGAAATGGAATGGAATGGAGTGGGGTTGAGAGGAATGGAATGGAGAGGAACGTAAAGGAGTGGAGTGGAATGGAATATAGAGGAAAGGAGAGGAATGGAATGGACAGGATAGAAGAGGAATGGAATGGAGAGGAGTGGAATGGAATAGAGAGGAATTTACAGGAATGGAATGCAGTGGAATGAAATGGAGTGGAAATGATTGGAATGGAATAAACTGGGATATAGAGGAATGGGAGGAATGGAATCGAATGTAGTATAATGGATCAGAATAGAATGGAAAGTTATTGAATGGAATGGAATGGAGAGGAATGGAATGGAAAGCAATGGTTTCTAACGGAATGGAGTGGAGTGGAAAGTAATGGAATGGAATGAAACGGAAAACACAAGAATGGAATTGAGTGGTATGGATTGCATTGGAGAGGAATGAAAGGAATAAAATGGAATGGAAAGAAGAGGAATGGTATGGAATGAAATAAAATGGAATGATATATAATGGAGAGGAATGGAATGCATTGCAGAGAAAGAGAATAGAGAGGTATAGAATGGAATGGAATAGAATGCAATGGAATGGTGAGGAATGGAATGGAATGCAATGGAGAGGAATGGAAACAATGGAATGGAATGCAATGGAGAGGAATGGAATGGAATGGAATGGAATAGTAAAGAATGGAATGGCAAAGAGAGGAATAGAATGGAATGGAAAGGAGATGAAAGGAATAAAATTGAATGGAATGGAAAGGAATGGAAAGGAATGAAACGGACGGTAGAGGAAAGATATTGAATGGAATGGATTGGAATGGAGAGGAAAGAATTGGAATGAAATGAAATAGAGGGAAAATGGAGAGGAATTGAGAGGAATGGAACGCAGAGGAATGGAATTGAATGGAAACTAATGGAATGGAGTGTAATGGAAGGGAGAGGAAGGTAATGGAATGTTGTGGAGAGGAATGAAGTGGAGTGTAATGGAATTGAATGTTATTGAATGGAGACGAATAGAATGGAATGGAGAGGAAGGGAAAGAATGGAATGAAATGGAATGGAATGGAATGGAATGGAATGGAATGGAGAGGAATGGAATGGATTGAAATAGAATGGAATGAAGGTAGATAAATGGAATGGAATGGAAAGCAATGGTATGTAGAAGAATGGAATGGAGAGGAATGGAATTGAATGCAATTCAAAGGAATGAAATGGAATGGAGAGGAATTGAATGGCATGGACAGGAATTGAAGGTAATGGAATGGAGAAGAATGGAATAGAGAGGAATGGAATGGTTGGAGAGGAATGGAATGGAATGGAATGGAATGAAAAGGAGAGGAATGGAATGGAATGGTGAGTAATGGAAAGGAATGGCACGGAATGGAATGGAAAGGATTGGATAGGACTGGATTTGAATGGAATGGATGGCAAAGCAATGAAATTGAACGGATAGGAAAGGAAGGGAATGGAAGGGAATGGAGAGGTTTTCTGAGGGATGGAATGGAGAGGAATGGAATGGAACGGATTGGAATGGATTGGAATGGAAAGGAAGGGAATATACAGGAGTAGAGAGAAATGGAATGGAGAGGAATGTAATGGAATGCAATGGAATGGAATGTAATGGAGTGGTGTGGAATGGAGTAGAATGGAATGGAATGCAATGTTATGGAATGGAATGGCGATGGATGGAATAGAATTGAAAGGAATGAAATGGAAAGGATTGGAGAGGAACGGAATGGAATAAAATGGAAAGGAATGGAGAGGAATGGAATGGAATGGATTGGAGAGGAAGGGTATGGAATGGAATGGATTGGAGAGGAATGGAATGGAAATGAATGGAATGGACATGAATGGAATGTAATAGAAGGGAACAGAATGGAGGGGAATGGAATCGAATTGATTGCAGAGAAAAAAGTAGAGAGAAATATAATTCAATTGAATGGAATGCAACGGAATGAATGGAACAGGGAGGAAAAGAATGGGATGGAATGGCGAATAATGGAATGGAATGGAATGGAATGGAATGGAATGGAGTGGAATGAAAAGGACTGGAATGGAATAGAATGAAATGGAATGGAGAGGATTGGAATGGAATGGAATGAAATGGAATAAAATGGAAAGGAATGGAATGGAATGAAGAGGAATGTTATGTAATCGAAGTAAATGGAATGGAATGGAAAGCAATGAAATAAAATGGAAGGCAATTGAATGGAACGGAGTAAAGGGGATGGAATGAAATGGAGAGCAATGGAATGAATGGAGAGGAAGGGAATAGAATGGAATGGAGAGGAATGGAAAGGAAAGGAATGGAATGGAATGGAATGTAGAGAAATGGAATGGAATGGAAGGGTATGGAAAGGAGAGGAATGGAATTGAGAGAATGGATTAGATTGGAATGGAATGGATAGGAATGGAATACAAAGGAATGGGTTGTAAAGAAATGGAATGGAATGGAGTGAAATTGAGAGGAATGGAATGGAGATGAACGGAAAGGAGAGGAATGGATTGTAATGTAATGGAATATAGAGTAATGGAGTGGAATGGAAAGGAGAGGATTGGAGAAGTGTGGAATGGAGTGGAATGGAGAGGAATGGAAAGAATGGAATGGAATGGAATGGAATGGAATGGAATGAAATGAAATGGAAAAGAATGGAAGGAAATGTATGGAATGGAGACTAATTTTGAGGAAGGTAAAGGAGAGGTATGGAATGGAGTTTAATGTAATGGAACGAATTGGAATGAAATGCAATGGAATGGATTGGAATATAGCGGAATGGAGAGAAATGGAATGGAGTGGAATGGAGAGGAATGCAATGTAATGCAATGTAGTGCAAAGGAATGGAGTGGAGTGGAAAGGAAAGGAATGGAATTGAATGGAACGGAATGGCGATGAAGGGAATTGAAAGGAATGGAGAATAATGGAATGGAGTGAAATGAAATGGAATGGAGTGGAAATGTGACGAATGGAATAGGGAGGAAAGGAAAGGAGAGGAATGGATTGTAATGTAATGTAATACAGAGGAATGGAGAGGACTGGAATGGAGAGGAATGGAATGGAGTGGAATGGAATGTAATGGAGAGGAATTGAGAGGAATGGAATGGAGAGTAATGGATTGGAGTGGAATAGAATGGCATGGATAGGAATGGATTGGAATGGACTAGAATGGAATAGAGAGGAATAGAGAGAAATGCAACGGAGATGAATGGAGAGGAATGGAATGGAATGCAATCGAGTGGAATGGAATGGAGAGGAATAGAATGGACAGAAATGGAATGGAAATGAATGGAATAGACAGAAATGGAACAGAATGGAGGGGGACGGAATGGTATGGACTGAAGAGGAATGGAATCGAGAGGAATGGAATGCAATGGAAAAGAATGGAGAGGGATGCAATGGAATGGAATGGAATGGGAAAAAATGAAATGGACTAGAATGGAATTGTGAGGAATGGAATGGGATGGAAAGGAGAGTAATGTAATGAAATGGAATGGAATGGAAGGGAATGAAGAGGATTGTAAAGGAATGGAATGGTTTGGTGTGGAATGAAGAGGAATGGAATGAATTGCAATGAAATGGAATGGTATGGAAAGGAATAGAATGGAATGAGTGGAATGGAATGGAATGCAAAGGAATGGATAACAATAGAATGGAATGGAGAGGAATGGAATTGAATGGAATGGAGAGGAATGGAAAGGAATGGAATGGAATGGAATGGAATGGAATGGAATGGAGAGTAATGGAATGGAATGGAATGGAAGGGAATGCAAAGGAAATGCACGGAATGGAAAGGAGAATAATAGAATGGAAGGGACGGGAATGGAAAGGAAATAAATGGAATGGAATGTAGAGGAATGGAATGGAATGGAGTGGAATGGAAAGGAAAGGAATGGAATGGAATGGAGACGAATGTATTAGAATGAAATGGAATGAATAAGAATGGAATAGAATGGAACGGAGTGCTAAGAAAAGAAATGGAATGGAATGGATTGGATTTGAGTGGAATGGAATGGAGAGGAACGATAAGGAGTGGAATGGAATGGAATATAGAGGAAAGGAGAGGATTGGAATGGACAGGATAGAAGAGGAAAGGAATGGAGTGGAATGGAATGGAATAGAGAGGAATTGACAGGAATAGAATGCAGAGGAATGGAATGGAGTGGAAAGGATTGGAATGGAATAAACTGGAATATAGAGGAATGGGAGGAATGGAGAGGAATGGAATGGAATGTAGTGGAATGGATAGGAATTGAATGGAAAGTTATTCAATGGAATGGAATGGAGAGGAATGGAATGGAAAGCAATGGAGTGAAACGGAATGGAGTGAAGTGGAAAGTAATGGAATGGAATGGATAGGAATGGAAAGGAAAACACAAGAATGGAATTGAATGGAATGGAATGCATTGGAGAGGAATGGAAAGGAATAAAATGGAATGAAAGGAGAGGAATGGCATGGAATGCAATGAAATGGAATGATATGTAATGGAGAGGAATGGAATGCAATACAGAGAAATGGAATAGAGAGGTATAGAATGGAATGGAATGGAATGCAATGGAATGGTAAGGAACGGAATGGAATGCAATGGAGAGGAATGGAAAGGAATGGAATGGAATGCAAAGGCGAGGAAGGAATGGAATGGAATGGAAGAGTAAAGAATGGAAAGGAACAGAGAGGAATAGAATGGAATGGAAAGGAGATGAAAGGAATAAAATGGAATGGAATGGAAAGGAAAGGAATAGAATGGAATGGAGAGAAATGGAATGGAATGGAAGGGAGAGGAAAGAAATTGAATGGAATGGAAGGGAATGGAATGGAATGGAGGGGAAAGAATTGGAATGGAATGGAATGGAAGGAAAAATTGAGAGGAATTGAGGGGAATGCAACGCAGAGGAATGGAATGGAATGGAAACTAACGAAATGGAGTGTAATGGAAGGGAGAGGAAGGTAATGGAATGTACTGGAGAGGAATGGAATGAAGTGAAGTGTAATGAAACGGAATGATATGGAATGGAGAGGAATTGAATGGAATGGAGAGGAAGGGTAAGAATGGAATGAAATGGAATGGAGAGGAATGGATGGAATACAATGGAATGGAATGGAATATAATGGAATGGAAGGTAGAGAAATGGAATGGAATGGAGAGGAATGGAAAGCAATGGAAAGGAGAAGAATGGAATGGGGAGGAATGGAATGGAATGCAATGGAATGGAATGGAGAGGAATGGAATGGAATGGAAAGGAATGGAATGGAATGGAAACGAATGGAATGGAGAGGAAGTGAATGGCATGGACAGGAATTGTATGGATTGGATAGGAATGGAATAGAATGGAATGGATGGCAAAGCAATGAATGGAACGGAAAGGAATGGAAGGGAATGGAGTGGTTTTCTGAGGAATGGAATGGAGAGGAATGGAATGGAATGGATTGGAATGGATTGGAATGGAAAGAAGGGAATATAGAGGAGTGGAGAGAAATGGAATGGAGAGGAATGTAATGGAATGCAATGGAAATGAATTGAGTGGTGTGGAATTGAATGGAATGGAATGTTATGGATGGAATGGCGATGAATGGAATAGAATTGAATGAAATGGAATGGAAAGGATTGGAGAGGAATGTAATGGAATAAAATGGAAAGGGATGGAGAGGAATGGAATGGAATGGAATGGAGAGGAAGAGTATGGTATGGAATGTTTGGAGAGGAATGGAATGGAAATGAATGGAATGAACATGAATGGAATGTAATAAAAAGGAACAGAATGGAGGGGATTGGAATTGAATTGATTGCAGAGAAAAAAATATAGAGGAATATAATTCAATTGAATGGAATGCAATGGAATGGAACAGGGAGGAACAGAATGGGATGGAATGGCAAATATTGGAATGGAATGGAATGGAATGGAATGGAATGGAGAGGAATGGAATTGAATGGTATAGAATGGAGAGGAATGGAAAGGAATGGAATGAAATAGAATGAAATGCAATGGAGAGAAATGGAATGGAATGAAATGGAATTAAATGGAAAGGAATGGAATGGAATGAAGAGGTGTGCAATGTAAACGAAGTGAATGGAATGGAATGGAGAGCAATGAAATAAAATGAACGGAAATTGACTGGAACGGAATAAAAGGGAATGGAATGAAATGGAGAGCAATGGAATGAATGGAGAGGAAGGGAATAGAATGGAATTGAGAGGAATGGAAAGGAAAGGAATGGAATGGAATGGAATGTAGAGAAAAGGAATGGAATGGAAGGGAATGGAAAGGAGAGGAATAGAATGTAATGGAGAAGAATGGAATAGAATGGAGAGGAATGAATTGGAATGAAATGAAATGGAGAGGAATGGAAGGGAGAGGAATGGATTAGATTGGAATGGAATGGAAAGGAATGGAATAGAATGGAATGGGATGGAAAGGAATGGAATGGAATGGAGTGAAATTGAGAGGAATGGAATGGAGATGAACGGAAAGGAGAAGAATGGATTGTAATGTAATGGAATATAGAGTAATGGAGAGGAATGGAAAGGAGAGGATTGGAGAAGAGTGGAATGGAGTGGAATGGAATGGAATGGATAGGAATGGAAAGAATGGAATGGAGAGGAATGGAATGGAATGGAATGGAATGAAATGTAATGAAATGGAAGGAAATGTATGGAATAGAGACTAATTTTGAGGAAGGGAATGGAGAGGAATTGAATGGAGTTTAATGTAATGAGCGGATTGGAATGGATTGCAATGGAATGGAGTGGAATATAGCAGAATGGAGAGAAATGGAATGGAGTGGAATGGAGAGGAATGCAATGGAATGCAATATAGTGGAAAGGAATGGAGTGGAGTGGAAAGGAAAGGAATGGAATGGAAAGGAATCGCAATGAAGGGAATCAAGTGGAATGGAAAGAATGGAACGGAATGGAATGGAAGGGAATGAAATGGAATGGTGACGAATGGAAAGGAATGGAATTGAAAGGAGAGCAATAGAATGGAAAGGAGAGGAATGAAATGGAATGGAATGGATAGGAAATGAATGGAATGGAATGGAATAGAATGGAGAAGAAATGAGAGGAATGGAATGTTGAAGAGTGGAATGGAATGGAAAGAATGGAATTGAGTGGAATGGAAGAAAGAGGAATAAAATGGAATGGAGTAGAGAGGAATGGAGTGGAGGGGAGTGAAATGTAATGGAATGGTAGGGAATGGACAAGAATGGAATGGAGAGGTATGGTATGGAATGGAAAGGAATGGATGGGAAAGGAATGGGGAGAATGGAAAGAATGGAATGAAATGGAATGGAACGGAACGGAATGTAATGTATCAGAAAGGAATAAAATGGAATGGAAAGGAATAGGGAGGAATGGAATGGAAATGATTGGAATGCAATGGGACGGAAAGGAATGAAATGTAATGGAGAGGTATGGAATGGAAAGGAATGAAATGAAGAGGAATGGAAAGGAATGGAATGGAATGCAATGAAATGGAATGGGGAGGAAGGGGATTGAATGGAATCGAGAGGAATGCAAAGAAATGGAATGGAATGGAGAGGAATGGAATGGAGTGGAATGACCTGGAATGGAATGGAAAGGAATGGAATGGAGAGGAGGGAATGGAATGGAAGGTAATGTAAAGAAACGGAATGCAATGGAATGGAGAGGAATGGAGTGTAATGGAATGAAATGGCGAGAAATGAAATGGAATGGAAAGGAATTGTATTGAAAGGAATGGAATGGAATGGAGAGGAATTGAATGGAATGGAATGGAGAGGAATGGAATGGAGTATAAAGGAGAGGAATAGAATGCAATGGAGAGGACTGGAATGGATTACAGAGGAATGGAATGGAGAAGAATGGAATGGAATGGAGAGTATGGAATAGTGAGGAATGGAATGGAAAGGAGAGTAATGGAAAGGAATGGAATGGCGAGGAATGAAATGGAATGCAAAGCAATGAAAAGCAATTCAAAATAATGCAATGGAGAGGAACTGAATGAAATTGAATGGAGAGTAATGGAATGGAATGGAATGGAATGGTGAGAAACGAGATGGGATGGAGTGGAGAATAATGGAATGGAATGGAAAGGAATGGTATTCAAAGAAATGGAATGGAATGGAGACGAATGGAAAGGAATGGAATGGGATGAAATGGAATGGAGGAATGGAGTGGAATGGAATGCAATGTAATGAAATTGAAAGTAATGTAATGAGATGGAGAGGAATGGAATTCTATGGAATGAAATAGAATGCAATAGAGAGGAATGTAATAGAATGGAGAGGAATGGAATGCAATGGAATGGAATGGAGTGGAGAAAAATGGAAAATAAGGAAGGGAGTAGAATAGAATGGAATGGTGAGGAATGGAAAGGAAAGGAATTGAAAGGAGAGCAATAGAATGGAAAGGGGAGGAATGAAATGGAATGGAATGGTTAGGAAAGGAATGGAAAAGAATGGAAGAGAATGGAGAAGAATTGAGAGGAATGGAATGTTGAAGAGTGGAATAGAGTGGAATAGAATGGAAAGAATGGAATTCAGTGGAATGCAAGAAAGAGGAATATAATGGAATGGAGTGGAGAGGAATAGAGTTGGATGGAGTGAAATGTAATGGAATGGTAGGGAATGGACAGGAATGGAACGGAGAGGTATGGAATGGAATGGAATGGAATAGATGGGAAAGGAATGGGGAGAATGGAAAGAATGGAATGAAATGGAATGGAATGGAAAAGAATGTAATGTATCGGAGAGGAATAAAATGGAATGGAAAGGAATGGGTAAGAATGGAATGAAAATGATTGGAATGCAATGGGATGGAAAGGAATGAAATGTAATGGATAGGTATGGAAAGAAATGGAGAGGAATGGAAAGGAATGGAATGGAATGCAATGAAATGGAATGGGGATGAAGGGAATTGAATGGAATGGAGAGGAATGCAAAGGAATGGAATGGAATGGAATGGAATGAAATTGAATGGAGATGAATGGAATGGAGTGGAATGAAATGGAATGGAAAGGAAAGGAATGGAATGGAGAGGAGGGAATGGAATGGAAAGGAATGGAGAGAAATGGAATGGAATGGAAAGGAATGGAAAGGAAAGGAATTGAATGGAAAAGAGAATAATGGAAATAATAGAATGGATTGGAATGGAATGGAATGGAATGGAATGGAATGGAATGGAATGGAATGAAATGGAATGGAATGGAATTGTAAGGAACGGAATGGGAGGGAATGGAGAGTAATGGTATGAAATGGAATGGAATGAAGAGGAATGGAATAGAATGGAATGGAATGGAATGGAATGGAAAGTTTTAGAACGGAATGGAATGGAATGGAGAGGAATGGAATGGCATGGAGAGCAATAGAATGGAATGGAGAGGAATGGAATGGAATGGAATGGAAAGGAATGGAGAGAAATTGAAAGGAAAGGAAAGGAATGAAATGGAATGGAATGGATTAGAATGGAATGGAATGGAATGAGGAATGGAATGGTATAAAAACAATGGTATGGAATGGAGAGGAATGGAATGGAATGGAGAGAAATAGAATGGATTGTAGAGGAATGGAGTGGAATGGAATGGAGATGAATGGAAAGGAAAGGAAAGGAATGGAATGGAATGGAGAGCAATGGAATGGAATGGAAGGGAATGTGAAGAAAAGGAATGCAATAGAATGGAGAGGAATGGAGTGTAATGGAATGGAATGGCGAGAAATGGAATGGAATGGGAAGGAATGGAATGGAATGGAGAAGAATGGAATGGAATGGAATGGAGTGGAAAGGAGAGGAATAGAATGCTATGGAGAGGACTGGAATGGATTACAGAGAAATGGAATGGAGTAGAATGGAATGAATGGAGAGTAATGGAATAGTGAGGAATGGAATGGAATGGAAGGGAATGGAATGGCGAGGAATGGAATGGAATGCAATGCAATGAAATGCAATTCAAAATAATGCAATGGAGAGGAATTGAATGAAATTCAATGGAAGGTAATGGAATGGAAAGGAATGGAATGGATTGGAATGGAATGGTGAGAAACGGGTTGGGATGGAATGGAGAGTAATGGAATGGAATATAAAGGATTGTGATTCAATGAAATGGACTGGAATGGAGAGGAATGGAATGGAGGAATGGAATGTAATGGAATGCAATGGAATGGAATTGAAAGTAATGTAATGAAATGGAGAGGAATAGAATGGTATGGAATGGATCGGAATGAAATAGATAGGAATGGAATGGAATGAGGAGGAATGGAATGGAAGGGAATGGAATGGAAGGGAATGGAATGGAGAAAAATGGAAAAGAAGGAATGGAGTGGAATGAAATGAAACGGAATGGTATGGACAGAAATGGAATGGAATGGAATGGAATGGAAGGGATTGGAAAGGAGAGGATTTGAATGTAATGGAGGCAATGGAATGGAAAGCAGTGAAATTGAATGTAATGGAGAGGAATGGAATAAAATGGAGAGTAATGGAATGCAATGGAAAGGAATGGATTAAAATGGAGAGGAAAGGAAAGGAATGGAGAGGAATGGAATGGAGTGGAATGGATTAGAATGGAATGGATTGGAAAGGAATTGAATAGATTGGAGGGGAAAGGAATGGAATGGAATGGAATGGAATGGAAGGGAATTTAGAGGAATGGAATAGAGAAACGGAAAGGAGTGGAATGGATTGTAGTGAAATGGAATATAGAGGAATTGAGAGGAATAGAATGGAGAGGATTGGAGAGGAATGGAATGCAGTCAATGGAATGGAATGTAGTGGAATTGAGAGGAATGGAATACAGTGGAATGGAGTGGTGTGGAATGGATTGGAATAGCATGGAATGGAAAAAGGAAAAGTAACGGAATACAGAGGAATTTTGAGGAATGGAATAGAGAGGAATGGAATGGAGTGGAAGGGCATTGAATGGATTGGAATGAATGGGAATTTAATAGAATGGAATATAGAGGAATCAAGAGAAATGGAATGGAGAGGAATGGAGAAGAATGGAATGGAATACAATGGAATGGAATGGAATGGAGTGGAGTGGAATGGAATGGCGAAGTATGGAATAGAATGGAATGAAAAAGAATGGAAAGGGATGGAGAGGAATGGAATGGATGGGATACTATGGAATGGAATGGAGTGGAGAGGAATGGAAATGAATTGAATGTAATGGAGAGGAATTGTATGGAATTGAATGGAATTGAGAGGAATGGAGTGGAAGGCAATAGAGTGCAATGGATTGGAAGGTATTGGAAAGGAATGAAATGGAATATATAGGAATCAAGAGGAATGGAGAGGAATGGAATGGAATGTAGTGGAATGGATTGGAATAGAATGAAATGGTATGAAATGGAATGCAATGAAATGGAATGGAGAGGAATGGAGTGAAATGGAATGGAAAGCAATGGAGTGGAATGCAATGGAGTGGAGGGGAAAGGAATGAAATTGAATGGAATGGAATGTAATGGCGACGAATGGAATTGATTGGAATGGAATGCAATGGAAAGGAATGGAATGGAATAAAATGGAATGGAAAGGAGAGGAATGACATAGAATGCAATGGAATGAAAAGACAAGGAATGGAGAGGAATGGGATGGACTGCAGGTAAATGGAATGGAGAGGAATAGAAAGGAATGGAATGGAATGGAATGCTGAGGAACGGAATGGAATGGAAGGGAGAGGAATGGAAAGGAATGGAATGGAATGGAAGGGAATGGAGAGGAATTGAGAGGTGTGAAATGTAGAGGGAGGAATGGAGTGGAATGGAATGATTGGAAGGGAAGGTAGAGGAACTTAATGGAAGGGAGTGGAGAGGAATGGAATGGAGCAGAGTTTAATGAAATGGAAAGATATGGAATGGAGGGAAATGGAAAGAATGGAATGAAATGGAATGGAATGGAAAGGAATGAAATGGAATGGAGAGGAATGAAATGGTATGGAATGGAATGGAATGTAACGGAGTGGAGTGGAATGGAATGGAAAGGAATGGAATGGAATGGAATGGAATGGAAAGGAATGGAATGGAATGGAATGGAGAGGAATGGAATGGATTGGAGAGGAATGGTAATCAATGGAATGCTGAAGAATGGAATGGAGAGGAATGAAATGGAATGGAGTGGAGAGCAATGGAAATAAATGAATGGAATGATGAGAAATGGAATAGAAAGGAATGAAATGGAATGCAGTGGAGAGTAATGGAATGGTTTGAATGGAATGGAATAGCGTGAAATGTAATGGAATGGAGAGGAATGGAATGAAATGGGATGGAATGGAATGGAAAGGAATGGAATAGAATGGAATGGAAAGGAATAAAATGGAATTGAGATGAATTGAATGGAATGGTCAGAAATGGAAAGCAAAGGAATGGAGAAGAATGGAATAGAAAGGAATGGAATGAAATGAAAAGGAATGGAATGCAATGGAGAGGATGAAATCGAATGGAATGGAATTAAATGGAAAGGAGAGGAATAAAATGGAAAGGAGAGTAATGGCATGGAATGGAGCGGAATCGAATGGAAAGGATTGGATAGGAATGCAAGAGAATGGAATGGATTTCAAAGGAATGGAATGGAACGGAATGAAATGTAATTGAATGGAATGGATTGAAGAAGAATGGAATGGAAAGGAATGAAATGGAATGGAATGGAAAGGATTGGAATGGAATGGAGAGTAATGGAGTGGAATGGAAAGGAATGGAGTGGAATGGAAAGGAAGGGAATGGAATGGAGAGCAATGGAATGGAATGGAGAGGAATGGAATGAAACGGAATGGAGAAGAATGGAAAGGAAAGGAATGGAAAGAAATGAAATGGAGAGAAATGGAATGGAATGGAATGGAATTGAAGGGAATGGAAAGGAGGTTAATGGAATGTAATGTAGAGGAATGGAATAGAATGGAGAGGAATGGAATGGAATGGAATGGAATGGAGAGAAATGGAGTGGAGAGGAATGGATTAGAATGGAGTAGAATGCATAGGAATTAAATACAATGGAATGGAAGAGAAAGGAAAGGAATGAAATGGAATGGAATTGAGAGGAACTGAGAGGAATGGAAAGGAGAGGAAAGGAAAGGAGTGGAAACGATTTTAATGGAATATACAGGAATGGAGAGGAATGGAATGCAGTGGAATGGAATGGAATGGAGAGGAATTGAGAGGAATGGATTGGAAAGGAATGGAATAGAGTGGCCTGGCTTGGAATGGATTGAAATAAAATGGAATGAATGGAAGGGAATGTAATTGAATGAAGAGGAATTTTGAGGAATGGAATGTAGAGGATTGGAATGCTGTGGAATGGAACTGAATGGAATGAAAAGGAATGAATTGGAATGGAGAGGAATGGAATGGAAAGGAGAGGAATGGAAACCAATGGAATGGAGAATAATGGAATGGAGGGGAATGGAATGGAATAGAATGGTAAGGTGAGGAACAGAATGGGATTGAATGGAGAGAAATGGAATGGAATGGTATAGAATGGAAAGGAATGGAGTGGAATGGAATGGAATGGAATGGACAGGAATGGAATGGAAAGGAAAGGGATTGAGAGGAATGGAATGGAGAGGAATGGAGTAGAAAGGCATGGATTGTATAGGAATGGAATGGAGTGGAAATGAGAGGAATGGAATGGAATGGAGTGGAACTGAAAGGAATAGAGGGGACTGTAATGTAATGGAAATAGAATAATGGAATGGAATAGAATGGAGAGGATTGGAATGGAGTGGAAAGGAAAGGAAAGGAGAGGAATTGATAGGAAAGGTATGGAGAGGAAAGGATTGGAAAGGAATGGATTGAAATGGATAGGAATGGAAAGGAATCAAGGGAGGGAATGTAATGGAATGGAGAGGAATTTTGAGGAATGGAATGGAGAGAAATGGAATGGAGTGGAATGGGAGGGAATAGATAGCAAAGGACTGGAATGGAATAGAAAGGAATATAGAGGAATGGATAGAAATGGAATGGAGAGGAATGGAATGGAATGCAATGGAGTGGATGGAATGTAAGGGATTGGAACAGAATGGAGTGGAATGGAGTGGAATAAATTGCAAAGTAATGGAATGGAATGGAGAGGGATGGAATGGAATGGAAAGGAAAGGAATGAAATGGAATGGAATGGAATGGAGAGGAACAGAATGGGATGGAATGAGGAGTAAAGGAATGAAATGGAATGGAATGGAGAGGAATAGAATTGAATGTATGCAATGTAATTAACAGGAATGGAAAGGAATGGAATGGAATGGAATGAAATAAAAAGAAGAGGAATGGAATGGAATAGAAGTGAGAGCGCTAGAAAAGAATGGAGAGGAATGGAATGGAATGGACTGGAGAGAAATGGAAAGAAAAGGAATGAAATGGAATGGAATGGAATGGAGAGTGATGAAATCGGATGGAAGTAAATGGAAAGGAAAGGAATGGAATGAAATGAAGAGGAATGTATAGGAATGGAATGGAATGGAATAGTAAGGAATGTAATGGAAAAGAGAGGAATTGAATGGAATGGAATGGAGAGGAATTGAATGGATTGCAGAGAAATGGAATGGAAAGGAAATGAATGGTTGTAATGGAATGCAATGGAATGAAATGGAAATGTGGGGAACGGGATGGAATGGAATGGAGAGGAAATGAATGGATTGCAAAGAAATGGAAAAGAGAGGAATAGAATGAAATGCAATGGATTGCAATGGAATGGAAAGGAATGATGAGGAATGGAATAGAATGGAATGGAGAGGAATGGAAAGGAATGGAATGGAATGGAATGGAGAGTGATGAAATCGGATGGAAGTAAATGGAAAGGAAAGGAATGGAATGGAATGAAGAGGAATGGATAGGAATGGAATGGAATGGAATGGAATAGTAAGTAATGTAATGGAAAGGAGAGGAATTGAATGGAATGGAATGGAATGGAGAGGAATTGAATGGATTGCAGAGAAATGGAATGGAAAGGAAATGAATGGTTGTAATGGAATGCAATGGAATGAAATGGAAATGTGGGCAACGGGATGGAATGGAATGGAGAGGAAATGAATGGATTGCAAAGAAATGGAAAAGAGAGGAATAGAATGAAATGCAATGGATTGCAATGGAATGGAATGGAATGATGAGGAAAGGAATAGAATGGAATGGAGAGGAATGGAAAGGAAAGGAATGGAATGGAATGGAATGGTGAGGAATGGAAAGGAATGGAATTGAAAGGAGAGCAATAGAATGGAAAGGAGAGGAATGGAATGGAATGGAATGGTATGGGATGGAATGGAATGAAATGGAATGGAATGGAATTGTGAGGAAATGAATGGGATAGAATGGAGAGTAATGGAATGAAATGGAATGGAATGGAGAGGAATGTAATGGAATGGAATGAAATGGAAAATGTGAAAGGAATGAAATGGAATGGAGAGGAAGGGAATGGCATGGAGAGCAAAAGAATGGAATGGAGAGGAATGGAATGGAATGGAATGAAAAGGAATGGAGAGAAATGGAAAGGAAAGGAATGGAATGGAATGGAATAGAATGAAATGGAATGAGGAATGGAATGGAATGGAATGGAATGAAATGGAATGGTACGAAAAAGAATAGAATGGAATAGAGAGGATGGAATGGAAAGGAGAGAAATAGAATGGAATGCAGAGGAATGGAATGGAATGGAGAGGAATGGAAAGGAAAGCAAAGGAATGGAATGGAAGGGAGAACAATGGAATGGAATGGAAGGGAATGTGAAGAGAAGGAATGCAATGGAATGGAAAGGAATGGAGTGTAATGGAATGGAAATGAGAGGAATGGAATGGAATGGAGAGGAATTGAATGGAATGGAAAGGAGAGGAATGAAATGGAGTGGAAAGGAGAAGAATAGAATGCAATGAAGGGAAATGGAATGAATTAGAGAGAAATGGAATGGAGAGGAATGGAATGGAATGGAGAGTAGTGGAATAGTGAGGAATGGAATGGAATGGAGAGTAATGGAAAGGAAAGGAATGGAATTGAATGGTGAGGAATGGAATGGAATGGAATGCAATGAATAGCAATTGAAAAGAATGGAATGGAGAGGAATTGAATGAAATTGAATGGAGAGGAATGGAATGAAATAGAATGGAATGGAATGGTGAGAAACGGGATGGAATGGAATGGAGAAGAATGGGATTCAATGAAATGGAATGAAATGGAATGAAATGGAGAGGAATGGAAAGGAATTTAATGGAATGGGATGAAATGGAATGGAGGAATGGAATGGAAGGGAATGCAATGGAATGGAATTGAAAGTAATGTAAAGAAATGGAGAGGAATGGAATGGTATAGAATGGAATAGAATGCAATAGAGAGAAATGGAATGGAATGGATAGGAATGGAAGGGAATGGAATTGAATGGAGAAAAATAGAAAAGAAAGGAATGGAGTGGAATGGAATGGAGAAAAATGGAATGGAAAAGAATGGAAGGGTAAGGAAAGGAGAAAAATCAAATGTAATGGAGGGGAAGGGAATGGAAAGGAGTGGAATTGAAAGTAATCGAGAGGAATGGAATAAAATGTAGAGGAATGGAATGCAATGGAAAGGAATTGATTTAAATGGAGAGGAATGGAATGGAATGGAAAGGAATGGAGAGGAATGGAATGGAGTGGAATGGATTAGAATGGAATGGAATGGATTGGAATGGAATAGAATGGAATGGAGGGGAAAGGAATGGAATGGAATGGAATGGAATTTAGAGGAATCGAATGGAGAGGAACGGAAAGGAGTGGAATGGATTGTAATGAAATGGAATATAAAGGAATTGAGAGGATTAGAATGGAGAGGATTGAAGAGGAATGGAGTGGAGTGGAATAGAATGAAATGGAGTGGAATTGAGAGGAATGGAATGGAGAGGAATGGAAAGGTGTGGAATGGATTGGAATGGATTGGAATGGCATGGAATAAAAAAAGGGAAAGTAATGGAATGGAGAGAAATTTTGAGGAATGGAATAAAGAGGAATGGAATGGAGTGGAAGGGCATTGAATGGAATGGAATGAATGGAAATGGAATAGAATGGAATAGAGAGGAATAGAGAGAAATGGAATGCAGAGGAATAGAGAAGAGTGGAATGGAATGCAATGGAATTGAATGGAATGGAGTGGAGTGGAATGGTATGGAATGGAATGGAATGGAACTGAATGGCAATGTATGGAATAGAATGGAATGAAAAGGAATGGAAAGGAATGGAGAGGCATGGAATGGATGGAATGTTATGGAATGGAGAGGAATGGAAATGAATTGAATGTAATGGAGAGGAATTGTAGGAAATTGAATGGAATCGAGAGGAATGGAGTGGAAGGCAATAGAGTGGAATGGATTGGAAAGGAATGAAATGGAATATAGAGGAATCAAGAGGAATGGAGAGAAATGAAATGGAATGTAATGGAATGGATTGAAAAACAATGGAATGGTATGAAATGGAATGCAATGGAATGGAATGGAGTGGAATGGAGCGAAATGGAATGGAAAGCAATGGAGTGGAATGCAATGGAGTGGAGGGGAAAGGAATGGAATTGAATGGAATGGAACGCAATGGCGACGAATGGAATTGATTGGAATGAAATGCAATGGAGAGGAATGGAATGGAATAAAGTGGAATGGAAAGGAGAGGAATGGCATAGAATGCCATGGAATGAAAAGACATGGAATGGAGAGGAATGTGATGAATTGTAGGGAAATCAAATTTAGAAGAATAGAAATGAATGGAATGGAAACGAATGCTGAGGAATGGAATGGACAGGAATGTCAAGGAATGGAATGGAATGACGTGGAATGGAATGGAATAGAATGGAATTGAAAGGAATGGAATGGAATGGAGACGAAATGAATGGAATGGAATGGAGAGGAATGGAATGGAATGGAATGTATAGGAGAGGAATAAAATGGAATGGAACGGAATGGAATGGAGAGGAAAGGAATGGAATGGAAGGGAATGGAGAGGAATTGAGAGGAATGGAATGCAGAGGAAGGAATAGAGTTGAATGGAATGATTGGAAGGGAAGGGAGAGGAATGCAATTGAAGAGAGTGGAGAGGAATCGAATGGAGCAGAGTGTAATGAAATGGAAAGATAAGGAATGGAGAAGAATGGAATGGAATGGAGAGGAAAGGAAAGAATGGAATGAAATGGAATGGAATGGAAAGGAATGAAAAGGAATGGAGAGGAATGAAATGGAATGGAATGGAATGGAATATAACGGAGTGGAATGGTGTAGAAAGGAATGGAATGGAATGGAATTGAAAAAATGGAATGGAGAGGAAGGGAATGGAATGGAGAGGAATGGGAAGAAATGGAATGCAGAAGAATGGAATGGAGAGGAATGGAATGGAATGGAATGGAATGGAAAAGAATGAAATGGAATGAAGATTAAATGAGTGGAATGGACAGGAATGGAAAGCAATGGAATGGAGAAGAATGGAATGGAGAGGCAAGAAATGGAATGGACTTGAGAGGAATGGAATGGAATGGATAGGAATGGTATAGAATTGAATGAATTGCAATGGAATGGAAACGAGTGTAATGTAATGGAAGGCAATGCAATGGTATGGAGAGGAATTCTGAGAATGGAATGGAGAGGAATGGAATGGAGTGGAATTGAATGGAATGGATTGGAATGGATTGGAATTAAAAGCAAAGGAAAATAGAAAAATGGAGAGAAATGGATTGGAGAGGAATGGAGAGGAATGGAATGGAATGCAATAGAGTGGAATGGAATGAAATGGAGTGGAATGGAATGAAATGGAATGGAATGGACTGGAATGCATGGGAATGGATTGGATTATTATGGAACGGAATGGAGACGAAAGAGATAGAATGGAATGGAAAGGATTGGAGAGGAAAAGAATGGAATGGAATGGAATGGAATAGAAAGGAGAGCAATGGAATGGAATGCAACGGAATGGAGAGGAATGGTATTTAATGGGATGGAATGGAGAGGAATGTAATGGTGAGGAATGGAATGGAAATGAATGGAATGGAATGGAATTGAACAGAATGGATGGGAATGAAATTGAATGGATTGCAGAGGAAGGGAATGGAGAGGAATGGAATGGAATGGGATAGAATGGAATGGACAGGGATGGAATGATGTAGAATGGAATGGAATGAAATGGAATGGTGAGGAACGGAATGAGATAGAATGGAGTGTAATGGAATGGAATGGAATGGAAAGGAATGGGATTAAAAGGCATGGAGAGGAATGTAATGGTATGGAATGAAATGAGATGGAAGGGAGAGGAAAGAAATGAAATGGAATAAAATGGAATGGAATGGAAAGGAATGGAACGGAATGGAGAAGAATGGAATGGAATGGAATGGAAAGGATTGGAATGGAATGGAGTGCAAAACAATGGAATTGAGAGGAATAGATTGGAATGGAATGGAATGGATAGAAATGGAAAGAAAGGAATGGAATAGAATGGAATGGAGAAAATGGAATAGAATGGAAGGGCATCAAAAGGAGATGATTTGAATGTAATGGATGAAAATAGAATGGAAAGGAGAGGTATTGAATATAATGGAGAGGAATGGAATAGAATGGAGAATAATGTTATAGAATGGAAAGGAAGGGAGAGGAATGGAATGGAGATGAATTGATTAGAATTGAATGGAATGCACAGGAATGGAATGGAATGCAATGGAATGGAATGGAATGGAATGAAATGGAGTGGCATTGTGAGGAATGGAATGGAGAGAAAGGAAAGGAGTGGAATGGATTGCAACGTAATGTAATACAGAGGAATGGAATGAAGAGGAATAGAATGGAGTGGAATGGAGAGGAATTGAGAGAAATGGAAAGAAGAGGAATGGAACGGAATGGATTGGAATGGAATGATAGGAACGGATTAGAATGGACTAGAATGGAATATAGAGGAATAGAGAGAAATGCAATGGAGATGAATGGAGAGGAATGGAATGGGTGGAATGGAATGGAATAGAATGGTGATGTCAGGAATAAAATGGAATGAAAAGGAATGGAGAGGAATGGCATGGAATGAAAAGAAATGGAGAGGAATGGTATGGAATGGAATGGAATGGAGAGGAATAGAGTGGACAGGAATGGAATGGAAATGAATGGAATGGACAGAAATGGAACTGAATGGAGGGGAATGGAATGGAATGGATTGAAGAGGAATGGAATGGAGAAGAATGAAATGCAATGGAAAGGAATGGAGAGGGAAGGAATGGAATGGAATAAATGAAATGGAAAGGAATGGAATTGTGAGAAACGGAATGGAATGGAACTGAGAGTAATGTAATGAAATGGAAAGGAATGGACAGGAATGGAATTGAACGGAATGGAATGGAAGGGAGAGGATTGTAAAGGAATGGAATGGAGTGGAGTGGAAAGAAGAGGAATGGAATGGATAGGAATGAAAAGGAATGGTATGAAAAGGAATGGAATGTAATGGAGAGGAATGGAATGGAATGCAATGGAATGGATAGCAATAGAATGGAATGGAGAGGAATGGAAATGAAAAGAATGGAATGGATTGGAATTGAGAGTAATGGAATGGAATGGAATGGAAGGGAATGGAATGGAAATGCATGGATAGGAATGGAAGGGAGAGTAATGGAATGGAAAGTACAGCAATGGAAAGGAAAGGAAAGGAATGGAATGGAATGGAGAGGAATGGAAAGGAATGAAGTGGAATGGAAAGGAATGGAATGGAATAGAGAGGAATGGAATGGAGACGAATGTATTAGAATGAAATGGAATGAAAAAGAATGGAATAGAAAGGAAAAGAGTACAAAGGAAAGGAATGGAATGAAATGGAGTGGAATTGAGAGGAATGGAACAGAGAGGAACGTAAACGAGTGGAATGGAATGGAATATAGAGGAAAGGAAAGGAATTGAATGGACAGAATAGAAGAGGAATGGAATGGACTGGAGTGGAATGTAATAGAGAGGAATTGACAGGAATGGAATACAGAGGAATGGAATGGAGTGGAAAGGATTGGACTGGAAGAAAGTGGAATATAGAGGAATGGGAGGAATGGAGAGGAATGGAATGGAATGTGGTAGAATGGATAGGAATAGAATGGAAATATATTGAATGGAATGGAATGGAGAGGAATGGAATGGAAAGCAATGGAGTGGAACGAAATGGAGTGGAGTGGAAAGAAATGGAATGGAATGGAAAGGAATGGAACGGAAAACACAAGAATGGAATTGATTAGAATGGAATGCATTGGAGAGGAATACAAAGGAGAGGAATGGCAGGGAATGCAATGAAATGGAATTATACGTAATGGAGAGGAAGGGAATGCTTTGCAGAGAAATGGAATAGAGAGGTATAGAATGGAATGGTAGGGAATGCAAAGGAATGGAAAGGAATAGAATGGAAATATATTGAACGGAATGAAATGCAATGGAGGGGAATGGAAAGGAATGGAATGGAATGCAATGGTGAGGAATAGAATGGAATGGAATGTTTGGAAGACTAAAGAATGGAATGGAATAGAGAGGAATAGAATGGAATGGAAAGGAGATGAAAGGAATAAAATGGAATAGAATGGAATGGAAAGGAATAGAATGGAATGGAGATAAATGGAATGGAAAGGAAGGGAGAGGAAAGAAATGGAATGGAATAGAATGGAGAGGAAAGAATTGAATTGGAATGAAATGGAAGGAAAAATGGAGAGGAATTGAGAGGAATGGAACACAGAGGAATGGAATGGAATGGAAACTAATGTAATGGGGTATATTGGAAGGGAGAGAAAGGTAACGGAATGTGTGGAGAGGAATGGAATGAAGTGGAGTGTAATGTAACAGAATGTTATGGAATGGAGAGGATTGATATGGAATGGAGAGGAAGGGAAAGAATGGAATGGAATGGAATGGAATGGAAAGGAATGGAATGGAATGGAATAGAATGGAATCGAATAGAATGGAATGGAAGGGAGAGAAATGGAATGGAATAGAGAGGAATGGAAAGCAATGGAAAGGAGAAGAATGGAATGAAGAGGAATGGAATGGAATGCAAAGGAATGGAATGGAGAGGAATGCAATGGAATGGAATGGAAAGGAATGAAATGCCATGGAGAGGAATTGAATGGCATGGACAGGAATTGAAAGCAATGGAATGGAGAAGAATGGAATAGAGAGGAATGGAATGGAATAGAATGGAGAGGAATGGAATGGAATTAAATGAAATGAAATAGAAAGGAGAGGAATGAAATGGAATGTTGAGTAATTGAAAGAAATGGAACGGAATAGAATTGAACGATTTGGATAGGAATGGGATAGAATGCAATGGATGGCAAAGTAATGGAATGGAATGGAAAGTAATGCAAGGGAATGGAAGGGAATGGAGTGGTTGTCTAAGGAATGGAAAGAAGAGGAATGGAATGGAATGGATTGGAATGGAAAGGAAGGGAATATAGAGGTGTGGAGAGAAATGTAATGGAGAATGGGGAGGAATGTAATGGAATGCAATGGAATGGAAAGGAGTGGTGTGGAATTGAATTGAATGGAATGGAATGGCCATGAATGGAATAGAGTTGAATGGAATGGAATGGAAGGGATTGGAGAGGAAAGGAATGAAATAAAATGAAAAGGAATGAAGAGGAAGGGAATGGAATGGAATGGAGAGGAAGGGTATGGAATGGAATGAATTGGAGAAGAATGGAATGGAAATGAATGGAATGGACATGAATGGAATGTAATAGAAAGGAACAGAATGGAGGGGAATGGAATTGAATTGATTGCAGAGAAAAAAATAGAGAGGAATATAATTCAATGGAATGAAATAGAATGGAATGGCGAGGAATGGAATAGAATGGAATGGAGAGGAATGGAAATAAAAGGAATGGAATGGAATGGAATTGAGAGAAATGGCATGGAATGTAATGGAAGGGAATGGAAAGGAAATGCATGGATTGGAATGGAATGGAGAGTAATGGAATGGAAAGGATGGGAATGGAAAGGAAAGGAATGGAATTGAAAGGAGAGGAACAGAATGGAATGGAGTGGAATGGAAAGGAATGGAATGGAATGGAGAGGAATGGAATGGAGACGAATGTATTAGAATGAAATGGAATGAATAAGAATGGAATAGAAAGGAATGGAGTACAAAGGAAAGGAATGGAATGAAATGGAGTGGAATTGAGAAGAATGGAATGGAGAGGAACATAAAGGAGTGGAATGGAATGAAATATAGAGGAAAGGAGAGGAATGGAATGGACAGGATAGAAGAGTAATGGAATGGAGTGGAGTGGGATGGAATAGAGAGGAATTGACAGTAATGAAATGCAGAGGAATGAAATGGAGTGGAAAGGATTGGACTGGAATAAATTGGAATACAGAGGAATGGGAGGAATGGAGAAGAATGGAATGGAATGTAGTGGAATGGATAGGAATAGAAAGGAAATATATTGAATGGAATGGAATGGAGAGGAATCGAGAGGAATGGAATGGAAAGCAATGGAGTGAAACGAAATGGAGTGGAGTGGAAAGTAATGGAATGGAATGGAAAGGAATGGAATAGAAAACAAAAGAATGGAATTGATTAGAATGGAATGCATTGGAGAGGAATGGAAAGGGAAAGAATGGCAGGGAATGTAATGAAATGGAATTATATGTAATGAAGAGGAAAGGAATGCATTGCAGAGAAATGGAGTAAAGAGGTATAGAATGGAATGCAATGGAATGGTGAGGAACGGAATGGAATGCAATGGAGAGGAAGGGAAAGGAATGGAATGGAATGCAATGGCGAGGAATAGAATGGAATGGAATGGAATGGAATAGAATGGAAGTGTAAAGAATGGAATGGAATAGAGTGGAATAGAATGCAGTGGAAAGGAGATGAAAGGAATAAAATGGAATGGAATGGAAAGGAAAGAAACAGAATGGAATGGAGAGGAATGGAATGGAAGGGAGAGGAAAAAATTGAATTGAATGGAATGCAATGGAAAGGAAAGGAAAGAATTGGAATGGAATGGAATGGAAGGAAAAATGGAGAGGTATTTAGAGGAATGGATTGCAGAGGAATGGAATGGAATGGAAACTAATGGAATGGAGAGTAATGGAATGGAATGGAATGGAATGGAAAGGAGAGAAATGGAATGAAATGGAGAGGAATGGAAAGCAATGTAAAGGAGAAGAATGGAATCGAGAGGAATGGAATGGAATGGAATGGAATGGAATGGAATGGAGAGGATTAGAATGGAATGCAATGGAATGGAATGGAATGCAGCGGAATGGAATGGAATGGAATTCAATGGAATGCAATGCAATGGAATGGAATGTAACAGGGTGGAACTAAATGGGATGGAATGGAGAATAATGATATGGAATAGAATGGAGAGGAATGGAATGGAATGGACTGGAACAGAAAGAAAACGAATGGAATGGAATGGAATGAAATGGAATGGAGAGGATTGGAATGGAATGGAATGGAATTAAATGAAATTAAATGGAATGAATAGAAGAGGAATGTAATGGAATCGAATTGAATGGTATGGAATGGAGAGCATTGGAATGGATAGGAATTAAATGGAAAGGAATGGAATGGAAAGAAGAGGAATGTAATGGAATTGACTTGAGTAATATGGAATGGAGAGCAATTGAATAAAATGGAAGGCAATTGAATGGAACGGCATAAAAGGGAATGGGATGAAATGGAGAGCAATGGAATGAATGGAGAGGAAGGAAATAGAATGGAATGGAGAGGAATAGAAAGGAAAGGAATGGAATGGAATGGAATGGAAAAAAATGGAATGGAATGTTAGGGAATGGAAAGGAGAGGAATGTAATGTAATGGAGAAGAATGGATTAGATTGCAATGAAATGGATAGGAATGGAATGGAATTGGATAGGATTGGATAAGATTGGATAGTAATGGAATAGAGGAATGAGATGGTAAGGAATGGAATGGAATGGAGTGAAATTGAAAGTAATGGAATGGAGATGAACGAAAAGGAGAGAAATGGATTGTCATGTAAGAAATATAGAGTAATGGAGAGAAATGGAAAGGAGAGGATTGGAGAAGAGTGGAATGTAGTGGAATGGAATGGAATGGAGAGGAAGGGAAGGAATGGAATGGAATGGAGAGGAAGGGAATGGAATGCAACGGATTGAAATGGAATGGAATGGAAGGGAATGTATGGAATGGAGACTAATATTGAGGAAGGAAATGGAGAGGAATGGAATGGAGTGGAATGTAATGGAAAGGATTGGAATGGATGCAATGAAATGGAATGGAATATACTGGAATGGAGAGAAATGGAATGGAGAGGAAGGGAGAGGAATTCAATGGAATGAAATGGATTGGAATGGAATGGAATGAAGTCGAATGGAATGTAAAGAAATGGAATGGAATGGTATGGTGACGAATGTAACAGAATGTAATGGAATGCAAAGGAATGGAATGGAAGGGAGTGGAATGGAAGGGAAAAGAATGCAATTGAGAGGATTTCAAAGGAATGGAATGGAGAGGAATGGAATGGAGTGAATTGGAAAGGATTGGAATGTAAATAAAGGGAACATAGAGGAGTGGAGAGAAATGGAGTGGAGAGGACTTAAGGGGAATGCAATAGAGTGGAATGAAAAGGAGGGGAGTGGAATGGAATGGAATGGAATGCAATGTTATAGAATGGAATGGTGACGAATGGAATAGAAATGAATGGAATGGAAAGGATTGGAGAGGAAAGGAATAGAATGGAATGGAAAGGAATGGAAAGGAATGGAAAGGATTGGAGAGGAATGGAATGGAGAGAAATGGTATGGAATGGAATGGAATTGAGAGGAATGGAATGGAATAAAATGGAACAGAATGGAGGTAATGGAATTGAACTGATGCAGAGGAAAAAAATAAAGAGGAATGTAATTCAATGGAATGGAAGGCAATGGAATGGAATGGAACTGGGAGGAACTGGAATGGAGAAAAAAGGAATAGAATGGAATGGAATGGAGAGGAATGGAATTGAATGGAATGGAAAGGAATGAAGAGGAATGGAATTGAATGGAATGGAGAGGAACGGGATGGAATGGAATGAAATGGAATGGAATGGAAAGGAATGGAATTGAATGGAATGGAGAGGAATGGAATGGAATGGAATGGAATGGAATGGAGAGGAATATAATGGAATGGAATGGAATGGTGAAAACGGACTGGGTTTAATGGAGATTAATGGAAGGGAATGAAATGGAATGGAGAGAAATGGTATTGAATGGAATGGAATGGAATGGAGAGGATGGAATGGAATGGAGAGGATTGGCAAGAAATGGAATGGAGAGGAATGGAATGGAGAGAAATGGAATGGGGAGGAATGGAATGGAATGGAATGGAGAGGTATGGAATGGAACTGAGTGGAATGGAATGGAATGGAGAGGAATGAATGGAATGGAATGGAATAGAAAGAAGACAAATGGAATGGAATGTACAGGAATAGAATGTACAGGAATGGAATGGAATGGATAGGAATGGAATGGAATGGAGAGGAATTTTGAGGAATGGAATGGAGAGGAATGGAATAGAGTGGAATGAATTGGAATAAGTTAAAATGGGATGAAATGGAATATAGAGAAATTGAGAGGAATGGAATAGAATGGAATGGAAAGGAATGGATGGAATAGAATGGTATAGAATGGAAAGGAATGGAGTGGAATGGAATGGAATGGACAGGAATGGAATGGAAAGAAAAGTGATTGAGAGGAATGGAATGGAGAGGAATGGAGTAGAAAGGAATGGATTTGATAGGAATGGAATAGAGTGGAATTGAGGGAATGGAATGGAGTGGAACTGTAAGGAATGGAATGGATTGTAATGTAATGAAAATAGAAGAATGGAGAGGAATAGAATGGAGAGGATTGGAATAAAGTGGAATGGAATGGAAGGGAGATGAATTGATAAGAATGGTGTGGAGAGGAAAGGAATCGAGTGGAATGGATTGGAATGCAATGGAATAGAAGGGAAGGGAATGTAATGGAATGGAGAGGAATTATGAGGAATGGAATAGGGAGAAATGGAATGGAGTGGAATGGGAGGGAATGGATAGCAATGGAATGGAATGGAATAGAATGGAATATAGAAGAATGGATAGAAATGGAATGGAGAGGAATGGAATGGAATGAAATGGAGTGGAATGGAATGGAGTGGAGTGGAATGGAATGGAATGGATGCGCGATGAATGGAATAGAATAGAATGGAAAGGAATAAAGAGAAATGTAATGGAATGAAGGGTATGGAATGGAAAGGAAAGGAGAGGATAGTAATGGAATGGAATGGAATGGAGAGGAATAGTATGGAATGGAATGGAATGGAGGGGAATGGAATGCACAGGAATGGATTGGAAATGAATGGAATGGAAAGGAATGGAACAGAATGGAGAGGAATGGAGCGGAATGGAATAAAAAAATGGAATGGAATGGAATGAAACGGAATGGAGAGGGATGGAATGGAATGGACAGGAAAGGAATGAAATGGAATGTAATGGAAATTTGTGGAACAGAATGGGATGGAATGGAGAGTAATGAAATGAAATGGAATGGAATGGAGAGGAATGGAATTGAATGGATGCAATGGAATGGACAGGAATGGAATGGAATGAAATGGAAAGGAGAGGAATGCAATGGAATGGAAGTGAAAGCACTAGAAAAGAATGGAGAGGAATGGAATGGAGAGGAATGGAAAGAAAAGGAATGGAATGGAATGGAATGGAGAGTGATGAAATCGAATGGAAGTGAATGGAAAGGAACGGAATGGAATGGAGAGGAATTGATTGAAATGGAATAGAATGGAATGGAATGGAATTGTAAGGAATGTAATGGAAAGGAGACGAATTGAATGGAATGAAATGAAGAGGAATTGAATGGAGTGCAGAGAAATGGAATGGAAAGGAAATGAATGGAAAGGAATGGAATGCAATGGAATGGAATGGAAATGTGAGGAACGGAATGGAATGAAATGGAGAGGAATTGAATGGATTGCAGAGAAATGAAATAGAGAGGAATAGAATGGAATGGAATACAATGCAATGAAATGGAATGGAATGATGAGGAACGGAATGGAAAGGAATGGAGAGGAATGGAAAGGAATGGAATGCAATGGAATGGAATGGAACAGGGAGGCACAGAATGGGATGGAATGGAGAATAATGAAATGGAGTGGAATGGATTTAAATGGAATGGAATGGAATGGAATGGAATGGAGTGGAATGAAAAGGAATGGAATGGAATGGAATGGAATGAAATGGAATCGAGAGGATTGGAATGGAATGGAATGAAATGGAATTAAATGGAAAGAAATAGAATGAAATGAGGAGGAATAATGGAATCGAATGGAATGGAATGGAATGGAGAGCAATGGAATAAAATGGAAGGCAATTGAAGGCAATGGAATAAAAGGGAATGGAATAAAGTGGAGAGCAATAGAATGAATGGAGAGGAAGGGAATAGAACGGAATGGAGAGGAATGTAAAGGAAAGGAATGGAATGGAATGGAGAGAAATGGAATGGAGTGGAAGGGAATGGAAAGGAAAGGAATGGAATGGAATGGAGAGGAATGGAATAGAATGGAGAGGAATGGATTGGTATGGAATGGAATGCAGAGGAATGGAAGGGAGAGGAATGAATTAGAAAGGAATGGAATGGATAGGAATGGCATACAATGGAATGGGATGAAAAGGGATGGAATGGAATGGAATCGAATGGAGTGAAATTGAGAGGAATGGAATGGAGAGGAATGGAAAAGAGAGGAATGGATTGTAATGTAATGGAATATAGAGTAATGGAGAGGAATGGATAGGAGAGTATTGGAGAAGAATGGAATGGAGTGGAATGGAATAAATGGAGAGGAATGGAAAGAATGGAATGGAGAAGAATGGAATGGACTGGAACGGAATGAAATGTGCTGGAATGCAAGAGAATGTATGGAATGGAGACTAATTTTGTGGAAGGGAATGAAGAGGAATGTAATGCAGTGGAATGTATTGTAATGGATTGGAATTGAATGGAGTGGAATATAGCGGAATGGAGATAAATGGAATGGAGAGGAATAGAAAAAATGCAATGGAATGCAATGGAGTGCAATGGAATGGAGTTGAGTCGAATGGAATGAATAGGAATGGAATGGAACAAAACAGTGATGAATGGAATAGAAAAAAATGGATTGCAAAGGAATAAATGGAATGGAACGGAATGGAAGGAAATGGAATGAAATGGAGAGGATTTCTGAGGAACGGAACAGAGAGGAATGGAATGGAAAGGATTGGAATGGAAAGAAAGTGAATATACAGGAGTGGAGAGGAATGGAATGGAGGGGAGTGGAATGGAATGGAATGAAATGTTGTGGAATGGAATGGCGACAAAAGGAATTGAAAGGAATGTAATGGAAAGGAATGGAGAGGAATGGAATGGAGAGAAATGGAATGTAATGGAATGTAATGGAAAGGAATTGAGAGGAATGGAAGGGAATGGAATTGAACAAAATGGAGGGGATTGATATTGAACTGATTGCAGAGGGAAAAAATAGAGAGGAATGTAATTCAATGGAATGGAAGGCAATGGAATGGAATGGAACTGGGAGGAACAATATGGGAATGAATGGGGAATAAAGTAATGGAATGGAATGGAATGGAGAGAATTGGAATTAAATGGAATGGAAAGGAATGGAATGAAATAGAATGGACAGGAATGGAATGGAATGGAATGGAATGGAATGGAAAGGAATGGAATGGAATGGAATGGAATGGATTGCAATGGAAAGGAATGAAATGGAATGGAATGGAATGGTGAAGAATGCACTGGGATGTAATGGAGATTAATGGAATGGAAAGGAGAGAAATGGTATTGAATGGAATGGAATGGAATGGAATGGAATGGAATGGAATGGAATGGAATGGAGAGGATGGAATGGAATGGAGAGGATTGTCAAATAATGGAATGGAGAGAAAAGAAATGAAATGAAATGGAATGGAGAGATATGGAATGGAATTGAGTGGAATGGAATGGAATGGAGAGGAATGAATGGAATGAAATGGAATGGAAAGAAGAGAAATGGAATTGAATGAAAGGAAATGGATTGGAATGTACAGGAATGGTATGGAATGGATACGAATGGAATGGTATGGAGAGGAATTTTGAGGAATGGAATGGAGAGGAATGCAATACAGTGGAATGGATTGGAATGTATTAGAATGGGATGAAATGGAATATAGAGGAATTGAGAGGAATAGAATAGAATGGAATGGAAAGGAATTGAGAGGAATGGAATGGAATGGTATAGAATGGAAAGGAATGGAGTGGAATGGAAAGGAATGGAATGGAATGGACAGGAATGGAATGGAAAGGAAAGGGATTGAGAGGGATGGAATGGAGAGGAATGGAGTAGAAAGGAATGGATTTGATAGGAATGGAATGCAGTGGAATTGAGTGAATGGAATGGAGAGGAACTGAAAAGGAATGTAGTGGATTGTAATGCTATGGAAATAAAAGAATGGAGAGGAATAGAATGGATAGGATTGGAATGGAGAGGAATGGAATGGAATGGAGAGGAATTGATAAGAAAGGTATGTAGAGGAAAGGAATGGAGTGGAATAGATTGGAATGGATAGGAATGGAATGGAAGGGAAGGGAAAGGAATGTAATGGAATGGAGAGGAAATTTGAGGAATGGAATGGAGAGAAATGGATTGGAGTGGAATGAGATGGAATGGATATCAATGGAATGGAATGGAAGAGAATGGAATACAGAAAAACGGATAGAAATGGAATGGAGAGGAATGGAATGGAATGCAATGGAGTGGAATGGAATGGAGTAGAGTGGAATGGAATGGATCGGTGATGAATGGAATATAATAGAATGGAAAGGGATGGAAGGGAATAAAGAGAAATGGAATGGAATGGAATGGAAGGGTATGGAATGGAAAGGAGAGGAGAGGATAGGAATGGAAGGGAATGGAATGGAATGGAGAGGAATAGTAAGCAATGGAATGGAATGAAGGGGAATGCAATGGGTTAGAATGGATTGGAAATGAATGGAATGGAAAGGAATGGAACAGAATGGAGGAGAATGGCGCGGAATGGATTGCAAAGGAATGAAATGGAACGGAATGGAATGGAATGGAATGGAATGGAGAGGGGGGTAATGGAATGGAAAGTAAAGGAATGAAACGGAATGTAAAGGAACCTTAAGGAACAGAATGGGATGGAATGGAGTGTAATGAAATGAAATGGAGAGGAATGGAATTGAATGGATGCAATGGAACGGACAGGAATGGAAAGGAATGGAATGAAATGAAATGGAATGGAGAGGAATGGAATGGAATGGAATGGAAGTGATAGAACTAAAAAAGAATGGAGAGGAGTGGAATGGAATGGAGAGGAATGGATAGAAATGGAATTGAATGGAATGGAATGGAGAGTAATGAAATCGAATGGAATTGAATGGAAAGGAAGGAATGGAATGGAATGGAGAGCAATGGAAAGGAATGGAATGGAATTGTAAGGAATGTAATGAAAAGGAGAGGAATTTAATGGAATGAAAAGGAGAGGAATTGAATGGATTGCAGAGAAATGGAATACAGAGGAATAGAATGGAATGGTATAGAATACAATGGAATGAAATGGAATGATGAGGAACAGAATGGAATGGAAGGGAGAGAAATGGAAAGGAATGGAATACAATGGAATGGAATGGAACACAGAGGAACAGAACGAGATGGAATGGAGATTAATGTATTGGAATGGAATGGAGTGGAATGGAATGTGATGGAGAGGAATGAAAAGGAATGGAATGGAATGGAATGAAATGGAATTAAATGGAAAGGAATGGAATGGAATGAGGAGGAATAATGGAATCGAATGGAATGGGATGGAGATCAATGGAATAAAATGGAAGGCAATTGAATAGTACGGAATAAAAGGTTATGGAATGAAGTGGAGAGCAATGGAATGAATAGAGAGGAAGGGAATAGAATGGAATAGAGAGGAATGGAATGGAATGGAATGGAGAGAAATGGAATAGAATGGTAGAGAATGGATAAAAGAGGAATGGAAGGTTATGGAGAGGAATGGAATAGAATTGAGAGGAATGGATTGGAATGGAAAGGAATATAGAGGAATGGAAGGGAGAGGAATGGATTTGATGGAATGGAATGGATAGGAATGGAATACAATGGAATGGGATGGAAAGGAATGAATGGAATGGAGCAAAATTGAAAGGAATGCAATGGAGAGGAATGGAAAGGAGTGGAATGGATTGTAATGTACTGGAATATAGAGTAATGGAGAGGAATGGAAAGGAGAGGATTGGAGAAGAATGGAATGGCGTCGAATGGAATGGAAAGAAGAGGAATGGAAAGAATGGAATGGAATGGAATGGAGAGGAATGGAATGCAATGGAACAGAATGAAATGTACTGGAATGGAAGGGAATGTATGGAATGGAGACGAATTTTGTTGAAGTGAATGGAGAGGAATGGAATGGAGTGGAATTAATGGAACGGATTGGAATGGATTGCAATGGAATGGAGTGGAATATGGCAGAATGCAGAGAAATGGAATGGAGAGGAATGGAGAGGAATGCAATAGAAGGCAATGGAGTGGAATGGAATGGAATGGAGTCGAATGGAATGTAAAGGAATGGATTGGAACGATTGGATTGGTGATGAATGGAATAGAATAAATTGGATTGCAAAGGAATGGAATGGAACGGAATGAAATGCAAGGGAATGGAATGAAATGAGAGGATTTCTGAGGAATGGAATGGAGAGGAATGGACTGGAATGGAATGGAATGGAAAGGATAGGAGAGGAATGGAATGGACAGAAATGGTATGGAATGGAATGGAATTGAGAGGAACGGAAGAGAATGGAGTGGAGCAGAATGGAGGGGAATACAATTGAACTGATTGCAGAGGAAAAAAATAGAGAGAAATGTAATTCATGGAATGGAAGGCAATGCAATGGAATGGAACTGGGAGGAACAAAATGGGAAGGAATGGATAATAATGGAATGGAATGGAGAGGAATGGAATTGTATGGAATGGAAAGTAATGGAGAGGAATGGAAAGGAATGGAATGGAATGGAATGGAATGGAATGGAATGGAATGGAATGGAATGGAATTGAATTGAATGGAGGAGATGGATTGGAATGGAATGGAATGGAATTGTAAGGAATGTAATGGAAAGGAGAGGAATTGAATGGAATGAAAGGAGAGGAATGAATGGATTGCAAAGAAATGGAATGCAAAGGAAATGACTGGAATGGAATGGAATGGAATGAAAATGTGGGGTACGGAATGGAATGGAATGGAGAGGAATTGAATGGATTGTAGAGAAATGTAATAGAGAGGAATAGAATGGAATGGAATGGAATGGAATGGAATGGAATGGAATGAGATGGAATGGAATGGATTGGAATGGAGAGGAATGGAAAGGAATGGAATGGAATGGAGTGGAATGGAATGGAATGGAATGGTGAGGAATGGTAAGGAATGGAATTGAAAGGAGAGCAAGGGAATGGAAAGGAGAGGAATGAAATGGAAAGGAAAGGAATGGAATGTAATGGTAGGTAATGGAGAGGAATTGAGAGGAATGGAATGTTGAGGAGTGGAATAAAGTGGAATAGAAGGGAAAGAATGGAATTGAGTGGAGGGGAAGGGAGAGGAATATAATGGAATGGAGTGGAGTGAAGTGAAATGTAATGGAATGGTATGGAATGGACAGGAATGGAATGGAGAGGTATGGTATGGAATGGAATGGAATGGTTGGGAAAGGAATGGAGAGAATGGAAAGAATGGAATGAAGTGGAATGGAATGGAGAGGAATGAAATGTATCGGAGAGGAATAAAATGGAATGGAAAGGAATGGGGAAGAATGGAATGGAAATGATTGGAATACAGTGGGATGGAAAGGAATGAAATGGAATGGAGAGGTATGGAATGGAATGGAATTCAATGAAATGGAAAGGGGAGGAAGGGGATTGAATGAAATGGAGATGAATGCAAAGAAATGGAATGAAATTGAAGGGAGAGGAATGGAATGAAGTGGAATGAAATGGAATGGAATGGAAATGAACGGAATGGAGATGAAGGGAATGGAATGGAAAGGAATGGAGAGAAATGGAATGGAATGGAAGGGAATGGAAAGGAAAGGAATGGAATGGAAAGGGATGAATGGAAAGAAATAGAATGGATTGGAATGGAATGGAATGAAATGTAATGGAATGGAATTGTGAGAAACGGAATGGGATGGACAGCAGAGTAATGGAATGAAATGGAATGGAATGGAATGGAATGAAATGGAATGAAATGGAATGAAATGGAAAGTTTTGGAAATGAATGGAATGGAATAGAGAGGAATGGAATGGCATGGAGAGCAATAGAATGGAATGGAGAGGAATGGAATGGAGTGGAATGGTTTGTAATGAAATGGAATATAGAGGAATTGAGAGGAATAGAATGGAGAGGATGGGAGTGGAATGGAATGGAGTGGAATGGAATGGAATGGAGTGGAATTGAGAGGAATGGAATAGAGCAGAATTGAATGGTGTGGAATGGATTGGAATGGTATGGAATGGAAAAAGGGAAAGTAATGGAATGCAGAGGAATTTTGAGGAATGGAATCAAGAGTAATGGAATAGAGTGGAATGGCATGGAATGGATTGGAATGAATGGGAAAGGAATACAATGTAATATTGAGGAATCAAGAGAAATGGAATGGAGAGGAATGGAGAAGAATGGAATGGAATGCAATGGAAAAGAATGGAGTGGAGTGGAATGGTATGGAATGGAATGGAATGGAATAGAATGAAAAGGAATGGAATGCAATGGAATGCAATGGAATGAAATGGAATGGTGAAGAACGGACTGTGATGTTATGGAGATTAATGGAATGGAATGGAGAGAAATGGTATTGAATGGAATGGAATGGAGAGGATGGAATGGAATGGAGAGAATTGTCAAGGAATGGAATGGAGAGGAATGGAATGGAGAGGAATGAATGGAATGAAATGGAATGGAAAGAAGAGAAATGGAAGGGAATGAAATGAAATGGATTGGAATGTACAGGAATGGTATGGAATGGATACGAATGGAATGGTATGCAGAGTAATTTTGAGGAATGGAATGGAGAAGAATGCAATACAGTGGAATGGATTGGAATGTATTAGAATGGGATGAAATGGAATATAGAGGAATTCAGAGGAATAGAATAGAATGGAATGGAGAGGATTTGAGAGGAATGGAAGGGAATGGAATAGAATGGAAAGGAATGGAGTGGAATGGAAAGGAATGGAATGGAAAGGAATGGAATGGTCAGGAATGGAATTGAAAGGAAAGGGATTGAGAGGGATGGAATGGAGAGGAATGGAGTAGAAAGGAATGGATTTGATAGGAATGGAATGTAGTGGAATTGAGTGAATGGAATGGATTGGAACTGAAAAGGAATATAGTGGATTGTAATGTTATGGAAATAGAAGAATGGAGAGGAATAGAATGGATAGGATTGGAATGGAGTGAAATGGAATGGAATGGAGAGGAATTGATAAGAAAGGTATGTAGAGGAAAGGAATAGAGTGGAATGGATTGGAATGGATAGGAATGGAAGGGAAGGGAAAGGAATGTAATGGAATGGAGAGGAATTTTGAGGAATGGAATAGAGAAATGGAATGGAGTGGAATGGGATGGAATGGATATCAATGGAATGGAATGGAAGAGAATGGAATATAGAAAAACGGATAGAAATGGAATGGAGAGGAAGGGAATGGAATGCAATAGAGTGGAATGGAATGGAATGGAGTGGAGTGGAATGGAATGGATCGGCGATGAATGGAATAGAATAGAATGGAAAGAGGTGGAAAGGAATAAAGAGAAATGGAATGGAATGGAAGGGTATGGAATGGAAAGGAAAGGAGAGGATAGGAATGGAAGGGAATGGAATGGAATGGAGAGGAATACTAAGCAATGGAATGGAATGGAGGGGAATGCAGTGGATTGGAATGGATTGGATCTGAATGGAATGGAAAGGAATGGAATAGAATGGAGGAGAATGGAGCGGAATGGATTACAAAGGAATGGAATGGAACGGACTGGAATGGAATGGAACGGAAAGTAAAGGAATGATTCGGAATGTAAAGGAACCTTGAGGAAAAGAATGGGATGGAATGGAGCGTAATGAAATGAAATGGAGAGGAATGGAATTGAATGGATGCAATGGAACGGACAGGAATGGAAAGGAATGGAATGGAATGGAAGTGATAGAACTAAAAAAGAATGGAGAGGAGTGGAATGGAATGGTGAGGAATGGAAAGAAATTGAATTGAATTGAATGGAATGGAATGGAGAGTAAAGAAATCGAATGGAAGTGACTGGAAAGGAAGGAATGGAATGGAATGGAGAGGAATGGATTGAAATGGAATGGAAAGGAATGGAATGGAATGGAATTGTAAGGAATGTAATGGAAAGGAGAGGAATTGAATGGAAAGGAGAGGAATTGAATGAATGAAAAGGAGAGGAATTGAATGGACTGCAGAGAAATGGAATACAGATTAATAGAATGGAATGGAAGAGAATGCAATGGAATGGAATGGAATGATGAGGAACAGAATGGAATGGAAGGGAGAGAAATGGAAAGGAATGGAATGCAATGGAATGGAATGGAACACAGAGGAACAGAATGAGATGGAATGGAGACTAATGTATTGGGATGGAATGGAGTGGAATGGAATTGAATGGAATGGAATGTGATGGAGAGGAATGAAAAGGAATGGAATAGAATGGAATGAAATGGAATGGAGAGGATTGGAATGTAATGGAATGAAATGGAATAAAATGGAAAGGAATGGAATGGAATGAAGAGGAATAATGGAATCAAATCGAATGGAATGGAATGGAGATCAATGGAATAAAATGGAAGAAAATTGAATAGTACGGAATAAAATGTTATAGAATGAAGTGGAGAGCAATGGAATGAATAGAGAGGAAGGGAATAGAATGGAATAGAGAGGAATGGAATGGAGAGAAATGGAATGGAAGGGAATGGATAAAAGAGGAATGGAAGGTCATGGAGAGGAATGGAATAGAATTGAGAGGAATGGATTGGAATGGAAAGGAATATAGATGAATGGAAGGGAGAGGAATGGATTTGATGGAATGGAATGTATAGGAATGGAATACAATGGAAGGGGATGGAAAGGGATGGAATGGAATGGAATGGAGTGAAATTGAGAGGAATGGAATGGAGAGGAATGGAAAGGGTGGATTGGATTGTAATGTACTGGAATATACAGTAATGGAGAGGAATGGAAAGGAGAGGATTGGAGAAGAATGGAATGGAGTGGAATGGAATGGGAAGAAGAGGAATGAAAAGATTTGAATGGAATGGAATGGAGAGGAATGGAATGCAATGGAACGGAATGAAATGTACTGGAATGGAAGGAAATGTATGGAATGGAGACTAATTTTGTGGAAGTGAATGGAGAGGAATGGAATGGAGTGGAATTAATGGAAAGGATTGGAATGGATTGCAATGGAATGGAGTGGAATATGGCAGAATGGAGAGAAATGGAATGGAGTGGAATGGACAGGAATGCAATAGAATGCAGTGGAGTGGAATGGAATGGAATGGAGTCGAATGGAATGTAAAGGAATGGATTGGAACGATTGGAATCGTGATGAATGGAATAGAATAAAATGAATTGCAAAGTAATGGAATGGAACGGAATGGAATGCAAGGGAATGGAATGAAATGGAGAGGATTTCTGAGGAATGGAATGGAGAGGATAGAATGGAAGAGAGAGGATTGGCAAGGAATGGAATGGAAAGGAATGGAATGGAGAGAATTGGAATTGAATGGAATGGAGAGGTATAGAATGGAATTGAGTGGAATGGAATGGAGAGGAATGAATGTAATGGAATGGAATGGAAAGATGAGAAATGGAATGGAGTGGAATGGGATGGACAAGAATGGAATGGAATGAATAGGAATGGAATGGATGGAGAGGAATTTTGAGGAATGGAATTGAGAGGAATGAAATACAGTGGAATGGATAGGAATGGAGAGGAATGGAATGGAATGGAATGGCACCGAATGGAAAGGAATGTAATGAAATGGAATGGAATGAAATAGACAGGAATGGAATGGAAAGGAAAGGGATTGAGAAGAATGGAATGGAGAGGAATGGAATAGAAAGTAATTGATTGGATAGGAATGGAGTGGAGTGGAATTGAGGGGAATGGAATCAAATGGAACTGAAAGGAATGGAATGGATCGTAATGTAATGGAAATAGAAGAAAGAAGAGGAATAGAATGGAGAGGATTGGAATGGAGTGGAATGGAATGGAATGGAGAGTAATTGATAGGAATGGTATGGAGAGAAAAGGAATGGAGTGGAATGGATTGGAATGGATAGGAATGGAATGGAATGATAGGGAAGGGAATGTAATGGAATGGAGATGAATTTTGAGGAATGGAATGGAGAGAAATGTAATGGAGTGGAATGGGATGGAATGGATAGCATGGATTGGAATGGAATAGAATGGAATATGGAGGAATGGATAGAAATGGAATAGAATGGAATGCAACGTTGTTGAATGGATTGGAGTGGAGTTGAAAGGAATGGAACGGATAGGCAATGAATTGAATAGAATGGAATGGAAAGGAATGGAGAGAAATGGAATGGAATGGAAGGGTATGGAATGGTATGGAATGGAGAGTAATTGTATGCAATGGAAAGGAATGGAGGGGAATGGAATGCACAGAAATGGATAGGTAATGAATGGAATGTAAAGGAATGGAACAGAATGGAGGGGAATGGAGTGGAATGGATTGCAAAGGAATGGAATGGGATGGAATGAAGAGGGATGGAATGGAATGGAAAGGAAAGGAATGAAATGGAATGTAATGGAACTTTGAGAAACAGAATGGGATGGAATGGAGAGTAAGGGAAAGCAATGGAATGGAATGGAGAGGAATGGAATTGAATGGATGCAATGGAAAGGACAGGAATGGAAAGGAATGGAATGGAATGAAAGGAAAGCAAATGGAGAGGAATGGAATAGAATGGAAGTGAGAGCACTAGAAAAGAATAGTGAGGAATGGAATGGAATGGAATGGAGAGGAATGGAAAGAAAAGTAATGGAATGGAGAATGATGAAATGGAATGGAAGAGAATGGAAAGGAAAGGAATGGAGTGGAATGGAGAGGAATGGAAAGGAATGAAATTGAATGGAGAGGATGGATTGGAATGGAATTGAATGGAATTGTAAGGAATGTAATGGAAAGGAGAGGAATTGAATGGAATGAAATGGAGAGGAATTGAATGGATTGCAAAGAAATGGAATGCAAAGGAAATGAATGGAATGGAATAGAATGGAATGAAAATGTGGGGTACGGAATGGAATGGAATGGAGAGGAATTGAATGGATTGCAGAGAAATGTAATAGAAAGGAATAGAATGGAATGGAATGGGATGCAATGGAATGGAATGGAATGAGGAGGAATGGAATGGATTGGAATGGAGAGGAATGGAAAGCAATGGAATGGAATGGAGAGGAATGGAATGGAAGAGAATAGAATGAAGGTAGAGAAATGGAATGGAATTGAAAGGAGAGCAAGAGAATGGAAAGGAATGAAATGGAATGGAATGGAGAGGAAAGGAATGGAATGGAATGGTAGGGAATGGAGAGGAATTGAGAGGAATGGAATGTTGAGGAGTGGAATAAAGTGGAATAGAATGGAAAGAATGGAATTGAGTGGAAGGGAAGGGAGAGGAACATTACGGAATGGAGTGGAGAGGAATGGAGTGGAGTGAAGTGAAATGGAATAGAATGGTATGGAATGGACAGGAATGGAATGGAGAGGTATGGTATGGAATGGAATGGAATGGATGGGAAAGGAATGGAGAGAATGGAAAGAATGGATTGAAACGGAATGGAATGGAGAGGAATGAAATGTATCAGAGAGGAATAAAATGGAATGGAAAGGATTGGGGAAGAATGGAATGGAAATGATTGGAATGCAGTGGTAGGGAAAGGAATGAAATGGAATGGAGAGGTATGGTATGGAATGGAATTCAATGAAATGGAATGGGGAGGAAGGAGATTGAATGGAATGGAGATGAATGCAAAGAAATGGAATGGAATGGAATGAAATTGAAGGGAGAGGAATGGAATGGAGTGGAATGAAATGGAATGGAATGGAAATGAATGGAATGGAGAGGAAGGGAATGGAATGGAAAAGAATGGAGAGAAATGAAATGGAATGGAAGGAAATGGAAAGGAAAGGAATGGAATGGAAAGGGAAGAATGGAAAGAAATAGAATGGATTGGAATGGAATGGAATGAAATGGAATGGAATGGAATTGTGAGGAACGGAATGGGATGGACTGTAGAGTAATGGAATGAAATGGAATGGAATGAAGAGGAATGGAATGGAATGGAATGGAATGGAATGGAATGGAATGGAATGGAATGAAATGGAAAGTTTTGGAAAGGAATGGAATGGAATGGAGAGGATTGGAATGGCATGGAGAGCAATAGATTGGAATGGAGAGGAATGGAATGGAGGGGAATGGTTTGTAATGAAATGGAATATAGACGAATTGAGAGGAATAGAATGGAGAGGATTGGAGAGGAATGGAATGGAGCAGAATGGAATGGTGTGCAATGGATTGGAATGATATGGAATGGAAAAAGGGAAAGTAATGGAATGCAGAGGAATTTTGAGGAATGGAATCAAGAGTAATGGAATAGAGTGGAATGGCATGGAATGGATTAGAATGAATAGGAATGGAATACAATGTAATATAGAGGAATCGAGAGAAACGGAATGGAGAGGAATGGAGAAGAATGAAATGGAATGCAATGGAATGTACTGGAGTGGAGTGGAATGGTATGGAATAGAATGGAATGGAATGGAACGGAATGGAATGGAATGGAATGGAACGGAATGGCGATGTATGGAATAGAATGGAATGAAAAGAAATGGAAAGGAATGGAATGGAAGGAATGCTATGGAATGGAAAGGAATGGAGAGGAATGGAAATGAATTGAATGTAATGGAGAGGAATTGTATGGAATTGAAAGGAATTGATAGGATTGGAGTAGAAGGCAATAGAGTGGAATGGATTGGAAGGGATTGAATAGGAATGAAATGGAATTTAGAGGAATCAAGAAAAATGAAGAGGAATGGAATGGAATGTAGTGGAATGAATTGGAAAACAATTGAATGGTATGAAATGGAATTCAATGGAATGGAATGGAGAGGAATGGAGTGAAATGGAATGGAACGCAATAGAGTGGAATGCAATGGAGTGGAGGGGAAAGGAATGGAATTGAATGGAGTGGAACGCAATGGCGATGATTGGTATTGATTGAAATGGAATGCAATGGAGAAGAATGGAATAAAATGGAATGGAAAGGAGATGAATGGCATAGAATGCAATGGAATGAAAAGACATGGAATGGAGAGGTATGAGATGGATGCAGAGAAATGAAATGGAGAGGAATAGAAAAAAATGGTATGAAATGGAAAGCCGAGGAATGGAATAGAATGGAATGGAGAGGATTGGAACAGAATTGAAAGGAATGGAATGGAATGGAAAGCAAATGAATGTAATGAAATGGAGAGGAATGGAATGGAATGGAATGGAAAGGAGAGGAGTAGAATGGAATGGAGAGGAATGAAACGGAATGGAATGGAGAGGAAAGGAATGGAATGGAATGGAAGGGAATGGAGAGGAATTGAGAGGAATGGAATGCAGAGGAAGGAATGGAATGGAATGGAATGATTGGAAGGGGAGAGGAATGTAATGGAAGGGAGTGGAGATGAATGGAGTGGAGCAGAGTGTAATGAAATGGAAAGATAAAGAATGGAGAAGAATGGAATGGAATGGAGAGGAATGGAACGGAATGAAATGGAGAGGAGAGGAATGGAACGGAATGAAATGGAGAGGAAAGGAATGGAATGGAATGGAAGGGAATGGATAGGTTTTGAGAGGAATGGAATGCAGAGGAAGGAATGAAGTGGAATGGAATGATTGGAAGGGAAGGAAGAGGAATGTAATGAAAGGGAGTGGAGGGGAATGGAGTGGAGCACAGTGCAATGAAATGGATAGATAAGGAAGGGAAAAGAATGGAATGGAATGGAAAGAATGGAATAAAATGGAATGGAATGGAAAGGAATGAAATGGAATGGAGAGGAATGAAATGGAATGTAATGGAATTGAATGTATTGGAGTGGAATGGAATTGAAGGAATGGAATTGAATGGAATGGAATTGAAAGAAATGGAATGGAGAGGAATGGAATGGAATGGAGAGGAATGGGAAACAATGGAATGCAGAAGAATGAATTGGAGAGGAATGGAATGGAATGGAATGAAATGGAATGGAGAGCAATGGAATGAAATGAATGGAATGATGAGAAATGGAATGGAAAGGAATGAAATGGAATGCAATGGAGAGTAATGGAATGGAATGGAATGGATTGGAAGGAATGGAATAGAATGGAATGGAAAGGTATGAAATGAAATGGAGATGAATAGAATGTAATGGACAGGAATGGAAAGGCAAGGAATGGAGAAGAATGGAATAGAAAGGAAAGGAATGAAATGAAAAGGAATGGAATGGAATGAAGAGGAATGAAATCCATTGGAATGGAATGAAATGGAAAGGAAAGGAATAAAATGGAAAGGAGAGGAATGGAATGGAGTGGAATGGAATGGAATGGATTGGATAGGAATGGAAGAAAATGGAATGGATTTCAAAGGAATGGAATGAAATGTATTTGAACTGAATGAAATGGAGAAGAATGGAATGGAATGGAATGGAATGCAATGGAATGGAAACGAATGGAATGGAATCGAATGGAATGACATGGAACGGAATGGAAAGGATTGGAATGGAAAGCAATGGTATGGAAAAGAATGGAAAGGAAAGGAATGGAATGGAATGAAATGGAGAGAAATAGAATGGAATGGAAGGGAATAGAAAGGAGGTTAATGGAATGTAATGTAAAGGAATGGAATAGAATGGAGAGAAATGAAATGGAATGGAATGGAGAGGAATTGAGTGGAGAGGAATGGATTAGAATGAAATAGAATGCATAGGAATTGAATACAATGGAATTGAAAACAAAGGAAAGGAATGGAATGGAATGGAGTGGAACTGAGAGGAATGGAAAGGAGAGGAAAGGAAAGGAATGGAATGAATTGTAATGTAATGGAATATACAGGAAAGGAGAGGAATGGAATGCAGTGGAATGGAATGAAATGGAGAGGAAGTGAAAGGATTGGATTGCAAAGGAGTGGAATGGCGTGTCCTGGATTGGAATGGATTGAAATGAAATGGAATGAATGTAAAGGAATGTTTTTGAATGGAGAGAAATTTTGAGGAATGGAATGGAGAGGAAAGGAATGGTGTGGAATGGAATTGAATAGATTGGAATTGATTAGAATGGAATATAGAGAAATTGATAGAAATGGAATGAAGAGGAATGGAGAGGAATGTAATGGAATGCAATGGAGTGGAATGGAATGAAGTGAACTGGAACGGAATGGAATGGAATGGAATGGAAAGGTGAGAATGGAATAACTGGAATGGAATGAATGGAAAGGAATGGAGAGGAATGGAATGGAATACAATGGTGTGGAATGGAATGGAATGGAGAGGAATGGTATGGAATGGAATGCAATGGAGAGGAATCGAATGGAGAGAAATGGAATGGAAATGAATGGAATTGAATGGAACAGTATTAAGGGGAATAGATGGAATGGATAGCAGAGGAATGGAAGGGAGAGAAAAGGAATGGAATGGAATTCAATGAAATGGAATGGAGAAGAATGGAATGGAATGGAAAGATATGGAATGGAATGGAATAGAAAGGAGAGGATTAGAATGGAATGGAGAGGAAAGGAATGTACTAGAGAGAAATGGAATGTTGAGGAATAGAATGGGATTTAATGGAATAGAATGGTTAGGAAAGGAAAGGAATGGAATGGAGAGGAATGAAAGGAATGGAACGGAATGAAATGTAATGGCGAGGAATGGGATGGAATGGAATGATATGGAATGGAAAGGAATGGAATGGAATGGAGAGGAAATGAATGAGATGGAATAGATAGGAATGGAATGGAAAGGAAAGGAGAGGAATGAAATGAAATGGAATGGAAAAGAAAGGTATGGAAGGGAATGGAAGGGAATGGAGAGAATTTAAGAAGAATGGAATGCAGAGGAATGGATTGGAGTGGAATAGAATGGAAACTAATGGAATGGAGAGGAATGGAAGGGAGAGTAATATACCGGAATGGAGTGGAGACGAATGGAATTGAGTGGATTGTAATGGAATGGAATGAACTGGAATGGAAATAAATGGAATAGAATGGAATGGAATGTAGAGGAAAGGAATGGAAAGGAGAGGAATGGAAACAAATGGAATGGAGAATAATGGAATGGAGGGGAATGGAATGGAAAGGAAGGAAAAGGAATGGAGAGGAATGGAATCGAATGGAGAGGAAACGAAACCAATGTAATGGAGAATAATGGAATGGAGGGGATGTAATGGAATAGAATGGAATGGAAAGTTGAGGAATGGAATGGGATTGAATGGAGAGTATTGGAATGGAATGGTATAGAATGGAAAGGAACGGAGTGGAATGGAATGGAATGGAATGGACAGGAATTGAATAGAAAGGAAAGGGATTGAGAGGAATGGAATGGAGAGGAATGGATTATAAAGGAATGGATTGGATAGGAATGGAATGGAGTGGAATTCAGAGGAATTGAATGGAGTGGAAATGAAAGGAATAGAATGGATTGTAAAGTAATGGATATAGGATTATGGAAATGTATAGAATGGAGAGGATTGGAATGGAGTGGAATGGAATGCAATGGAGAAGAATTGATAGGAATGGTATGGAGAGGAAAGGATTGGAGTGGAATGGATTGGAATGGAATAGAATGGAAGGAAAGGGAATGGAATGGAATGGAGAGGATTTTTGAGGAATGGAATGGAGAGAAATGGAATGGAGTGGAATGGGATGGAATAGATAGCAATGGATTGGAATGGAATAGAATGGAATATAGAGGAATGGATAGAAACGGAATGGAGAGGAATGGAATGGAATGCAATGGAGTGGAATGGAATGGGGTGGAGTGGAATGGAATGGAACAGATCGGCGATAAATGGAATGCAATGGAATGGAAAGGAATGGAGAGAAATGGAATGGAATGGAAGGGTATGGAATGGAAAGAAAAGCAGAGGAAAGGAATGGAATGGAATGGAATGGAATGGGGAGGAATTGTATGTAATGGAATGGAATTGAGGGGAATGGAATGCACAGGAATGGATTGGAAATGAATGGAATAGAGCAGAATGGAGGGGAATGGAGTGGAATGCATTGCAAAGGAATGGAATGGAATGGAATGGAAAGGAATGGACAGGGATGGAATGGAATGGAACGGGAAGGAACGAAATGGAATGTAATGGAACTTTGAGGAACAGAATGGGATGGGATGGAGAGTACAGGAATGAAATGGAATGGAATGGAGAGGAATGGAATTGAATGGATGCAATGGAACAGACAGGAATGGAAAGGAATGGAATAGAATGGAATGAAATGAAATAGAATGGAGAGGAATGGAATGGAATGGAAGTGAGAGCACTAGAAAACAATGGAGAGGAATGGAATGGAACGGAATGGAGAGTGATGAAATAGAATGGAAGTGAATGGAAAGGAAAGGAATGGAATGGAAATGAGAGGAATGGAAAGGAATGGAATGGAATGGAGAGGAATGGATTGGAATGGAATGGAATGGAGAGGAATGGATTGGAATGGAATGGAATGGAATGGAATGGAATGGAATTGTAAGGAATGTAACGGAAAGGAGAGGAATTGAATGGAATGAAATGGAGAGGAATTGAATGGATTGTAGAGAAATGGAGTGGAAAGGAAATGAATGCAATGGCATGGAATGCAATGAAATTTAATGGAAATGTGGGGAACGGAATGGAATGGAATGGAGAGGAAAGAATGAATTGTAGAGAAATGGAATAGAAAGGAATAGAATGGAATGGAATGCAATGACATGAATTGGAATGGAATGATGAGGAAAGGAATGGAATGAAATGGAGAGGAATGGAAAGTAATGGAATGGAATGGAATGCTGAGGAATGGAATGGAATGGAAGAGAATTGAATCGAATGGAGAGGAATTGAAAGAAATGGAAAAGAGAGGAATAGAATGGAAGGGAATTGAAAGGAGAGCAATAGAATAGAAGGGAGAGTAATGAAATGGAATGGAATGGAGCGGAAAGGAATGGAACGGAAAGGAATGGAAGGGAATGGAGAGGAATGCTATGGAATGGAATGGAATTGAGGGGAATGGAACGCACAGGAATGGAGTGGAAATGAATGGAATGTAAAGGAATAGAACAGAATGGGGGGATGGAGTGGAATGCATTACAAAGGAATGGAATGGAACGGAATGGAATGGAATGGAATGGAAAAGACAGGAATGGAATGGAAAGGAAAGGAATTAAATGGTATGTAATGGAACTTTGAGGAACAGAATGGGATGGGATGGAATAGTACTGGAATGACATGAAATGGAATGGAGAGGACTGGAATTGAATGCATACATGGAATGGAATGGAATGGACTGGAATGGAATGAAATGAAACGGAATGGAGAGGAATGGAATGGAATGGAAGTGAGAGCACTAGAAAAGAATGGAGAGGAATGGAATGGAATGGAATGGAGAGTAATGAAATAGAATTGAAGCGAATGGAAAGGAAAGGAATGGAATGGAATAGAGAGGAATGGAAAGGAACGGAGTGGAATGGAGAGGAATGGATTGGAGTGGAATGGAATGGAATGGAATGGAATTGTAAGGAATGTCACAGAAAGGAGAGGAATTGAATGGAATGAAATGGAGAGGAATTGAATTGATTGCAGAGAAATGGAATGGAAAGGAAATGAATGGAATGGAATGGAATGCAATGGAATTCAATGGAAATATGGGGTACAGAATGGAATGGAATTGAATGGAGAGGAATTGAATGGATTGCAGAGAAATGGAATAGAAAGGAATAGAATGGAATGGATGGAAAGAACTGGAATGGAATATGAGGAACGGGATTGAATGGAATGGAGAGGAATGCAAAGGAATGAAAATGGAATGAAAATGAATGGAGACGAATGGAATGGAATGGAATGGAATGGAAAGGAATGGAATAAAGAGGAAGGGAATGGAAAGGAAAGGAATGGAGAGAAATGGAATGGAATGGATGGAAATGAAAAGGAAAGGAAAGGAATGGAAAAGAGAAGAATTGAAAGAAATAGAACGGATTGGAATGGAATGGAACGGAATGGAATGGAAGGAAATGGAATGGAATGGAATTGTGAGGAACAGAATGTGATGGAATGGAGAGTAATGGAATGAAATGGAGAGGCATGGAAAGGAATGGAATGGAATGGAATGAAATGGAAAGTTATGAAAAGGAATGGAATGGAATTGAGAGGAATGGAATGGAATGGAGAGCAATAGAATGGAATGGAAAGGAATGGAATGGAATGGAGAGCAATAGAATGAAATGTAGAGGAATAGAATCGAATGGAAGGCAATGGAGAGGAATAGAAATGAAAGGAAAGGAATGGAATGGAATGGTATGGAGAGTAATGGAATGGAAGGGAAAGTGAAGAAAAGGAATGCAATGGAATGGAGAGAAATGGAGAGGAATGGAGTGTAATGGAATGGAATGGCGAGGAATGGAGTGGAATGGAAAGGAATGGAATTGAAAGGAATGGTACAGAATGGAGAGGAAATGAATGGAAAGGAATGGAGAGGAATGGAATGGAGTGGAAAGGAGAGGAATACAATGGAATGGAGAGGACTTGAATGAATTACAGAGAAATAGAATGGAGAGGAATGGAATGGAATGGAGAGTAATGGAATAGTGAAGAATGGAAGGAATGAAGAGTAATGGAAAGGAAAGGAATGGAATGGAATGGAATGGCGAGGAATGGAATGGAATGCAATGCAATGAAATGTGATTGAAAAGAATGGAATGGAGAGGAATTGAATGAAATTGAATGGTGAGAAATGGAATGAAATGGAATGAAATGGAATTTTATGAAATGGAATGGAATGGAATGGTGTGAAACGGGATGGGGTGGAATGGAGAGTAATGGAATGGAATTGAAAGGAATGGGATTCAATGAAATAGGATGGAATGGAGAGGAATGGAAAGGAATGGAATGGAATGGGATGAAATGGAATGGAGGAATGGAATGAAATGGAATGGAATGGAAAGTAATGTAAGGAAATGGAGAGGAATGGGATGGTATGCATTGGAATAGAATGTAATAGAAAGGACGGGAATTGAATGGAGGGGAATGGAATGGAATGGAAAAAAATGGAAAAGAAAGGAATGTAATGGTATGGAATGGAGAGAAATGTAATGGAATGGAATGGAAGGGAATGGAAAGGAGAGGAATTGAATGTAATGCAGGGGAATGGAATGGAAAGGAGTGGAATTGAATGTAATGGAGGGGAATGGAATAAAATGGAGAGGAATGGAATGCAATAGAAAGGAATGGATTACAATGGAGAGGAATGGAATGGAATGGAAAGGAATGGAGAGGAATGGAAAGGAGAACAATGGATTAGAATGGAATGGAATTGTTTGGAATGAAATAGAATGGAATGGAGGGGAAAGGAATGGAATGGAATGGAATGGGAAGGAATGGAATGGAATTTAGAGGAATGGAATGGAGAGGAACAGAAAGGAGTGGAACGGATTGTAATGAAATGGAAATTGTAATGAGAGGAATAGAGTGGAGAGGATTGGAGAGGAATGGAATGGAGTGGAATGGATTGGAATGGATTGGAATGGCACAGAATGAAAAAAGGGAAAGTAATGGAATGGAGAGGAATTTTGAGGAATGGAATGGAGTGGAATGGCACGGAATGGATTGGAATGAATGGGAATGTACTAGAATGGAATATAGAGGAATCGAAAGAAATGGAATGAATAGGAATGGAGAAGAATGGAATTGAATGCAAAGGAGTGGAATAGATTGGAGTGGAATGGAATGATATGGAATGGAATGGAATGACGATATATGGAATAGAATGGAAAGAAAAGGAATGGAAAGGAATGGAGAGGAATGGAATGGAAGGAATGGTATGGAATGGAAAGGAATGGAGTGCAATGGAAATGAATTGAATGTATTGGAGAGGAATTGTATGGAATTGAATGGAATTGAGAGAAATGGAGTGGAAGGCCATAGAGTGGAATAAATTGCAAGTGATGGGAAACGAATGAAATGGAATATAGAGGAATCAAGAGGAATGGAATGGGATGTAATGGAATGGATTGGAAAAGAATGGAATGGTATGAAATGGAATGGAGAGGAATGGATCAAAATGGAAGGGAAAGCAATGGAGTGGAATGCAATGGAGTGGAGAGGAAAGGAATGGAATTGAATGGAATGGAATGGAGTGGCAACGAAGGGAATTGATTGAAATGGAATGCAATGGAGAGGACTGGAATAGAATAAAATGGAATGGAAAGAGGAGGAATGGCATAGAATTCAATGGAATGAAAAGACATGGAATGGAGAGGAATGGGAAGGAATTGCAGAGAAATGGAATGGAGGGGAATAGAAAGGAATGGAATGGAATGGAATGCTGAGGAACGGAATGGAATGGAATTGAAAGGAATGGAAAGTAACGGAATGGAAAGTAATGGAATGGCGAGGAATGGAATGGAATAGAATGAAACTTAAAGGAATGGAATGGAATGGAGAGGAAATGAATGCAATAGAATGGAGAGGAATGGAATGGAATGGAAAGGAGAGAAATAGAATGGAATGGAGAGGAATGAAACGGAATGAAATGGAGAGAAAAGAAATGGAATGGAATGGAAGGGAATGGAGAGGAATTGAGAGAAATGGAATGCAGTGGAATGGAATGGAGTGGAATGGAATGGATTGGAAGGGAAGGGAGAGGAATGGAATGGTAAGGAGTGGAGAGGAATGAAATGGAGCAGAGTGTAATCAAAAGGAAAGATATGGAATGGAGAAGAAAGGAATGGAATGGAGAGGAATGCAAAGAATGGAATGAAATGGAATGGAATGGAAAGGAATTAAATGGTATGGAGAGAAATGAAATGGAACTTAATAAAACGGAGTGGAATGGAATGGAAAGGAAAGGAATGGAATGAAATGGAAATGAAAGAAATGGAATGGAGAGGAATGGAATGGAATGGAGAGAAATGGGAACCAACGGAATGCAGAAGAATGGAATGGAGAGGAATGGAATGGAATGGAATGAAATGGAATGGAGAGCAATGGAAGGAAATGAATGGAATGATGAGAAATGGAATGGAAAGGAATGGAATGGAATGGAATGGAGAGTAATGGAATGGAATGGAATGGAATGTAAAGGAATGGAGAGGAATGGAATGGAATGGAAAGGAACGGAATGGAATGGAAAGGAATAAAATGCAATGGAGATGAATTGAATGGAATGGACATGAATGGAAAGTAAAGGAATGAAGAAGAATGGAATAGAAAGGAACGGAATGAAATGAAAAGGAAAGGAATGGAATGGAGAGGAATGAAATCGAATGGAGTGGAATGAAATGGAAAGGAGAGGAATAAAATGGAATGGAATGGAGTAGAATCGAATTGAATGGATTGGATAGGAATGGAAGAAGTTTCAAAGGAATGGAATGGAAGAGAATTAAATGTAATTGAATGAAATGGAATGGAGAGGAATGGAATGGAATGGAATGAAATGGAATGGAATGGAAAGGAAAGGAATGGAATGGAGTGGAATGGAATGGAAAGGAATGGAGAGGAATGGAGTGGAATGGAATGGAAAGGAATGGAGAGGAATGGAGTGGAATGGAATGGAAAGGAATGGAAAGGAGAGCACTGGAATAGAATGGAGAGGAATGGAATGCAATGGAATGGAGATGAATGGAAAGGAAAGGTATGCAATGGAATGAAATGGAGAGAAATGGAATGGAATGGAAGAGAATGTAAAGGAGTGTAATGGAATGTAATGTAGAGGAATGCAATAGAATGGAGAGGAATTGAATGGAATGGAGAGGAATGGAGTGGAGAGGAATGGATTATATGTAACGGAATGCATAGGAATTAAATAGAATGGAATGGAAGAGAAAGGAAAGGATTGGAATGGAATGGAATGGAGTGGAGCTGAGAGGAATGGAAAGGAGAGGAAACGAAAGGAGTAGAATGGATTTTAATACAATGGAATATTCAGGAATGGAGAGGAATGGAATGCAGTGGAATGGAATTTTATGGAGCAGAATTGAGAGGACTGGATTGGAAAGGAAAGGAATGGAGTGGCCTGGATTGGAATGGATTAAAATGCTATGAAATGAAGGAAGGAATGTAATTGAAAGGAGAGGAATTTTGATGAATGGAATGGAGAGGAAAGGAATGGCGTGGAATGGAATTGAATGGATTGGAATTGATTAGAATGGAATAGAATGGAATATGGAAGAATGGATAGAAATGGAATGGAGAGGAATGGAATGGAATGCAATGGAGTGGAATGGAATGAAGTGAACTGGAATAGAATGGAATGGAAGGGTGAGAATGGAATGGAATGGAATGGAAAGGAATGGAGAGGAAAGGAATGGAACACAATTGTATGGAATGGAAAGGAATGGAGAGGAATGGAATGAAATGGAGAGGAATGGTATGGAATGGAATGATGGAATGCAATGGAGAGGAATCAAATGGACAGGAATGGAATGGAAATGAATGGAATGGAATGGAACAGAATGGAGGGGAATAGAATGGAATGGATCGCATAGGAATGGAATGGAGAGTAATGGAATGGAATGGAATGCAAAGGAATCGAATGGAGAGGAGTGGAATGGAAGGGAATGATATGTAATGGAATGGAATAGAAAGGAGAGTATTAGAATTGAATGGAGAGGAATGGAATGTATTGCAGAGAAATGAAATGGAGAGGAATAAATGGGATGGAATAAAATGGAATGGTGAGGAAAGGAATGGAATGGAATGGAGAGGAATGGAAAGGAATGGAATGGAATGAAATGTAATGGCGAGGAATGGGATAGAATGGAATGGTATGGAATGGAATGGAATGGAATGGAGAGGAAATGAATTAAATGGAATAGATAGGAATGGAATGGAATGGAATGGAATGGAAAGGAGAGGAATGGAATGAAATGGAATGGAATGGAAAGGTATGGAATGGAATGGAAGGGAATGGAGAGTATTTAAGAAGAATGGAATGCAGAGGAATGGAATGGAGTGGAATGGAATGGAAACTAAGGAATGGAGTGGAATGGAATGGAGAGTAATATAACGGAATGGAGTGGAGACGAATGGAATTTAGTTCATTGTAATGGAATGGAATGAACTGGAAAGGAGAGGAATGGAATAGAATGGGCTGGAATGGAAAGGAATGAAATGGAATGGAGACGAATGGAATGGAATAGAAAGGAAAGGAATGGAAAGGAATGAAATGGAATTGAGAGGAATGGAAAAAATGGAGAATGGAAACCAATGGAATGGAGAATAATGGAAAGGAGGTGAATGGAATGGAATGGAATTGAAAGGAATGGAATGGAAAGGTGAGGAAGGGAATGGGATTGAATGGAGTGTAATGGAATGGAATGGAATGGAGAGAAATGGGATTGAATGGAATGGAATGGAATGGAATGAAATGCCATGGAATGGAATGGAATAGAGAGGAATGGAATGGAATGGAATGGAATGAATTTGAATAGTGAGCAATGGAATGGAATGGAAAAAATGGAAAGAAAAAGAATGGAATGGAATGGAGAAAATGGAATGGATGGGAAGGGAATGGAAAGGAGAGGAATTGAATGTAATGGAGAGGAATGGAGTGGAAAGGAGAGAAATCGAATTTAATGGAGAGGAATGAAATAGAAAGGAGAGGAATGGAATTGAACGGAAAGGAATGGAAAGAAATGGAATGGAGAGGAATGGTTTAGAATGGATAGGAATGGAATAGAATGGGATGGAGGGGAGAAGAATGGAACGGAATGGATTGGAATGGAATGGAGTGGAGTGGAATTGAGAGGAATGGAATGGAGAGGACCAGAAAGGAAAGGAATGGATTGCAGTGTAATGGAATATAGATGAATAGAGATGAAATGAATGGAGTGCATTGGATAGTAATCCAATGAACTGGAATGGAATGTAATGGAGAGGAATTGAGAGGAACGTAATTGAGAGGAATGGAATGGAATGAAAGGGAGTGGAACAGAAATGAATGTAGAGCAATGGAAATGAATTGAATGGAATGGAGAGGAATGGTATGGAATTGAGAGGAATGGAGAGGAATGCAATAGAGTGGAATGGATTGGAAGGGATTGGAAAGGAATGAAATGGAATATAGAGGAATCAAGAGGAATGGAATGGAATAAAATGGAATGGAAAGGAGAGGAAAGGCATAGAGTGCAATGGAATGAAAAGACATGGAATGGAGAGAAATGGGATGGATTGCAGAGAAATGGAATGGAGAGGAATAGAAAGGAATGGAATGGAATGGATTGCAAAGGAGAGGAATGGAATGGAATGAAAAGGAGAGGAATAGAATGGAACGGAGAAGAATGGAACGGAATGTAATGGAGAGGAAAGGAATGGAATGGAAAGGAGAGGAATTCAATGGAATGGAATGGAATGGAGAGGAAAGGAATGGAAAGGAATGGATGGAAATGGAGTGGAATTGAGAGGAATGGATTGGAAAGGAATGGAATGGAGTGGCCAGGATTGAAATGGATTGAAATGAAATGGAATGAATGGAAAGTAATGGAATGGAAAGGGAAGGAATTTTGAGTAATGGAATGGAGAGGAACGAATGGAGTGGAATTGAATTGAATGGATTGGAATTTATTAGAATGGAATAGAATGGAAAATAGAGGAAAGGATAGAAATGGAATGAAATGCAATGGAGTGGAATGGAATGAAGTGGATAGGAATGGAGAGGAATGGAATGGAATGCAATGGAGTGGAATGGAATGAAGTGGATAGGAATGGAATGGAATGGAATGGTGAGAATGGAATAGAATGGAAAGCAATGGAATGGAAAGGAATGGAGAGGAATGGAATGGAATGGAATAAGGAGGAATGGTATGGAATGGAATGGAATGGAAAGAAATGGTATGGAATGGAGTGGAGAGGAATCGAATGGATAGGATTGGAGTGGAAATGAATGGAATGGAATGGAAAAGAATCGAGGGGAATGGAATTGAATGGAAAGCAGAGGAATGCAATGCAGAGGAACGGAATGGATGGGATGCAATGGAATGGAATGGAGAGAATGGAATGGAAGGGAATAATATAGAATGGAATGGAATCGAAAGGAGAGGAATAAAATGGAATGGAGAGGGATGGAATGCATAGAAAAGAAATGGAATGGAGAGGAATAGAATGGGATGGAATGGAATGAAATGGTGAGGAAAGGAATAGAATGGAATGGAGAGGAATGAAAGGAATGGAATGGAATGAAATGGATTGGAGAGTAATGGAATGGAATGTAAAGGAATGGAATTTTAAAGAAATGAATGAAATGGAGAGAGATGGGATGGAATAGAATGGAACTGAATGGACTGGAATTGAATGAAATGGAGTGAAATTAAAATTAGAGGAATGGAATGGACTGGTATGCAGAGGATAGGTATGGAATGGAAGAGAATGGAGAGAATTAAGAAGAATGGAATGCACAGGAATGGAATGGAGTGGAATGGAATGGAAACTAAAGAAATGGAGTGGAATGGGAGGGAAAGGAATGTAACGGAATGGAGTGGAGAGGAATGGAAATGAGTGGATTGTAATGGAATGGAATCATCTGGAATGGAGAGGAATCGATTGAAATGGTTGGAGAGGAATGTAATGAAATGGAGAGGAATTGAAAGAATAGAATGAAATGGAGTGGAATGGAAAGGAATGAAATGGAATGGAGAGGAATGGAATGGAGAGGTATGGAATGGAATGGAAAGGAATGAAATGGAATGGAGAGGAATGGCATGGAATGGAGAGGAATGGAATTCCATGAAATGGAGAATAATGGAATGGAGGTGGATGGAATGGAATGAAATGGAATGGTGTGGAACGGAATGGAATTGAATGGAGACTAATGGAGTGGAATGGAATGGATGAAAAGGAGAGGAATTGAATGTAATGGAGAGGAATGGAGTGTAAAGGAGATGAATTGAATATAATAGAGAGGAATGGAATAGAAAAGAGAGGAATGGAAGGGAATGGAAAGGAGCGGAAAGGAATGGAATGGAGAGGAATGGACTAGAATCAAATGGAACGTATAAGAATGGAATAGAATATAATGGGGGGGAAAGGACTGGAATGGAATGGAGTCGATTTGAGAGGAATGGAATGGCGCAGACCGGAAAGGAGTGGAATAGATTGCAATGTAATGGAATATAGAGAAATGGGGAGGAAAGGAATGGAGTGGATAGGAGAGCAAAGGAATGGACTGGAATGGAATGTAATGGAGAGGAATTGAGAGGAATGGAATGGAGAGGAATGGAATGGAGTGGAATGGATTCGAATTTATTTGAATGGTATGACACGGAATGGAAGGGAAAGTAATGGAATGGAGAAGAATTTTGAGGAATGGAGTGAAAAAAAATGGAATGGAGTGTAATAGTATGGAAAGGATTGGAATGGATTCGAATGGATTGGAATGCAATAGAATGGAATATAGAGGAATAGAAAAAAATGGAATGGAATGGAATGCAATGGAGTGGAATGGAATGGAGTGGAAAGGAATGGAACGGAATGGCGATAAATGGAATAGAGTGAAATGGAAAGGAATGGAAAGGAATGGAGAGGAATGGAATGGAATGGAGAGGGATGGCATGGGATGAAATGGAACGGAGAGGAATGGGATGGACAGGAAGGGAATGGTAATGAATGTAAAGGAAGAAATGGAACACAATGGAAGGGAATGGAATGGAATTGCAGAGGAAAGGAATGGGGAGGAATGGATTGGAATGGAAAGGAATTGAGATGGATGGAATGAAATGGAATGAAAATGAATGGAATGGAATTGTGAGGAATGCAATGGGATGTAATGGAGAGTAATAGATGGAATAGAGAGGAATGAAATTGAATGGAATGGAAAGAATGGAGAATAATGGAAAGGAATGGAATGGAATGGAATGAAATGGAGTGGACAGGAATGAGTGGAACGAAATTAAATGGAATGGTATGAAAAGGAATTGAATTTAATGGAGAGAAATGGAATGGAATGGAGAGCAATAGAATGGAATGGAGAGGAATGTAATGGAGAAAAATGGAAAGGAAAGGAATGGAATGGAATGGAATGTAGAGTCATGGAATGGATTGGAAGGGAATGGAAAGAAAGGAATGGAAAGGAAAGGCGAGGAATTGAATGGAATGGAGAGGAATGGAATGGAAATGAATGTATTAGAATGCAATGGAATGGATAGGAATGGAATAGAATGCAATGGAGTACAAAGCAAGGGAATAGAATGGAGTGGAATTGAGAGGAATGGAATGAAGAGGAACGTAAAGGAGAGGAATGAAATGGAATGGAATGGAATATAGAGAAATGGAGAAGAATGAAATACAGAGCATAGGAAAGGAATGGAATGGAGTGGATTTAATGGAATGGAGAGGAATTGAAAGGAATGGAATGGAGAGGAATGGAATACAGTGGAATGGAATGGAATGGAATGGAATTCAATGGAATGAAATGGAATATAGAGGAATGGAGAGGAAGGGAATGGAATGGATTGGAAAGGAATGGAAAAATACGGACTGGAATGGAATGGAAAGGAATTAAATGGAATGGATTGAAATGGAATGGATTGGAATGGAATGGAAAGGAATGGAACGGAATGGAGAGGAATGGAAAGCAATGGAATGGAGAGGAATGGAATGGAAAGAAATGGAAATGAATGGAATGGAATGAAACGGAATGGAAGGGATGGGAATGAAAAGGAGAGGAATGGAATGTAATGGAGAGGAATGGAATAGAATGGAGAGGAGTGGAATGGATGGAAATGAATGGAGAGGAGTGGAATGGAGAGGAATGGATTAGAATGGAATGGAATGGATAGGAATGGAATAGAATGGAATGGAGGGGAAAAGACTGGAATGGAATGGAATGGAATGGAGTGGAATTGAGAGGAATGGAATGGTGCAGACTGGAAACTAGTGGAGAGATTGCAATGTAATGGAATATGGAGAAATGGATAGGAAAGGAATGGAGTGGATTGGAGAGCAAAAGAATGGACTGGAATGGAATCCAATGGAAAGGAATTGAGAGGAATGTGATCGAGAGGAATGGAATGGAGTGGAATGGATTCGAAATTATTGGAATTGTATGGCACGGAATGGAAGGGAAAGTAATGGAATGGAGAAGAATTTGAGGAATGGAGTGAAAAAAATGGAATGGAGTATAATAGTATGGAAAAGATTGGAATGGATTCGAATGGATTGGAATGCAATAGAATGGAATATAGAGGAACAGAAAAAATGGAATGGAAAGAATGGAGTGGAATGCAAAGGAGTGTAATGGAATGAAGTGGATAGGACTGGAATGGAATGGAATGGAAAGGAATGGAGAGGAATGGAATGGAATGGAAAGGGATAGAATACAATGAAATGGAACGGAGAGGAATGGGATGGACAGGAATGGAATGGAAATGAATGTAATGGAAAGGAATGGAACACAATGAAGGGGAATGGAATGGAATGGATTGCAGAGGAATGGAATGGAGAGGAATGGATTGGAAGGGAAAGGAATTGAGATTGACGGATCGGAATGGAATGAAATTGAATGGAATGGTACTGTGAGGAAAGCAATGGGATGTAATGGAGAGTAATGGAATGGAATGGAGAGAAATGGAATGGAATGGAATGGAGAGAAATGGAAAGGAATGGAATGGAATGGAATGGAGAGTAATGGAGTGGAATGAAATGAAATGGAAGGGTATAAAAAGGAATTGAATTGAATGGAGAGAAGTGGAATGAAATGGAATGGAATTGCGAGCAAGAGAATGGAATGGAGAGGAATGGAATGGAGAAAAATGGAAAGGAATGGAATGGAATGTAGAGTCATGGAATGGATTGGAAGGGAATGGAAACGAAAGGAAAAGAAAGGAATGGCTAGGAATTGAATGGAATGGAGAGGAATGGAATGGAAAGGAATGTATTAGAATGCAATGGAATGGATAGGAATGGAATAGAATGCAATGGAGTACAAAGCAATGGAATAGAAGGGAGTGGAATTGAGAGGAATGGAATGAAGAGGAACGTAAAGGAGAGGAATGAAATGGAATGGAATGGAATATAGAGAAATGGAGAAGAATGAAATACAGAGCATAGGAGAGGAATGGAATGGAGTGGATTTAATGGAATGGAGAGGAATTGAAAGGAATGGAATGGAGAGGAATGGAATACAGTGGAATGGAATGGAATGGAATTCAATGGGCTGAAATGGAATATAGAGGAATGGAGAGGAATGGAATGGAATGGAGGGGAATGGAATAGAATGGAGAGGAGTGGAATGGATGGAAATGAATGGAGAGGAGTGGAATGGAGAGCAATGGATTAGAATGGAATGGAATGGATAGGAATGGAATAGAATGGAATGAAGGGGAAAAGACTGGAATGGAATGGAGTGGAATTGAGAAGAATAGAATGGCGCAGACTGGAAAGTAGTGGAATAGATTGCAATGTAATGGAATATTGAGAAATGGATAGGAGAGGAATGGAGTGGATTGGAGAGCAAAAGAATGGACGGGAATGGAATACAATGGAGAGGAATTGAGAGGAATGGAATGGAGAGGAATGGAATGGAGTGGAATGGATTCGAATTCATTGGAATTGTATGGCACGGAATGGAAGGGAAAGTAATGGAATGGAGAAGAATTTTGAGGAACGGAGTGGAAAAAAATGGAATGGAGCATAACAGTATGGAAAGGATTGGAATGGATTCGAATGGATAGGAATGCAATAGAATGGAATATACAGGAACAGAAAAAATGGAATGGAATGGAATGTAGAGTCATGGAATGGATTGGGAGGGAATGGAAAGGAAAAGAAAAGAAAGGATTGGCGAGGAATTCAATGGAAAGGAATGTATTAGAATGCAATGGAATGGATAGGAATGGAATAGAATGCAATAGAGTACAAAGCAATGGAATTGAAGGGAGTGGAATTGAGAGGAATGGAATGCAGTGGAATGGAATGGAATGGAATTCAATGGAATGAAATGGAATATAGAGGAATGGAGAGGAATGGAATGGAATGGTATGGATTGGAATACAATGGCAAAATACGGACTGTAGAGGAATGGAAAGGAATTAAATGGAATGGATTGAAATGGAATGGATTGGAATGGAATGGAAAGGAATGGAACGGAATGGAGAGGAATGGAAAGGAATGGAATGGAGAGGAATGGAAAGGAAAGAATGGAATTGAATGGAATGGGTTGAAACGGAATGGAAGGGAAGGGAATGAAAAGGAGAGGAATGGATGTAATGGAGAGGAATGGAATAGAATGGAGAGGAGTGGAATGGATGGAATTGAAGGGAGATGAGTGGAAAGGAGAGGAATGGATTAGAATGGAATGGAATGGATAGGAATGGAATAGAATGGGATGGAGGGGAAAGGATTGGAATGGAATGGAATGGAATGGAGTGGAATTGAGAGGAATGGAATGGAGCAGATTGGAAAGTAGTGGAGTAGATTGCAATGTATTGGAATATAGAGAAATGGAGAGGAATGAATGGAGTGGATTGGAGAGCAAAAGAATAGACTAGAATGGTATGCAATGGAGAGGAATTGAGAGCAATGGAATGGAGAGGAATGGAATGGACTGGAATGGTTTGGAATTTATTGGAATGGTATGGCACGGAATGGAAGGGAAAGTAATGGAATAGAGAAGAATTTTGAGGAATGGTGTGGAAAAAAATGGAATGGAGTGTAATAGTATGGAAAGGATTGGAATGGATCTGAATGGATTGGAATGCAATAGAATGGAATATAGAGGAATAGAGAAAAATGGAATGGAAAGGAATGGAATTGAATGCAATGGAGTGGAATGGAATGGAGTGGAATGGAATGGATTGGAATGGAACGGAATGACAATAAATGGAATAGAGTGGAATGGAAAGGAATGGAGAGGAATGGAATGAAATGGGATGGTATGAAATGGAAAAAATGGAGAGGAATGGACTGGAATGGAGAGTGATGGCATGGAAGAAATGGAACGGAGGGGAATGGGATGGACAGGAATGGAATGGAAATGAATGTAATGGAAAGGAATGCAAGACTATGGAGGGGAATGGAATAGAATGGATTGCAGAGGAATGGAATGGAGAGAAATGGATTGTAATGGAAAGGAATTGAGATGGATGGAATGGAATGGAATGAAACTGAATGGAATGGAATTGTGAGGAATGCAATGGGATGTAATAGAGAGTAATGGAATGGAATGGAGATTAATGAAATTGAATGGAATGGAATGGAATGGAGAGTAATGGAATGGAATGGAATGGAATGGGATGAAATGGAATGGAGAGGAATGGAATGGAATGAAATGAAATAAAATGGTATGAAAAGGAATTGAATTGAATGGAGAGAAATGGAATGGAATGGAATGGAGAGCAATAGAATGGAATGGAGAGGAATGGAAAGGAGAAAAATGGAAAGGAAAGGAATGAATTGGAATGGAATGTAGAGTCATGGAATGGATTGGAATTGAGAGGAATTGAGAGGAATGGAATGAAGAGGAACGTACCATTCCTCTCCTTTCCATACAGTTCCATTCCATTACTCTTCATTCCATTCCATTCCTCTTCATTCCATTCCATTCCTTTCCATTCCATTCTACTCCACTCCATTCCATTCCACTCCATTGCATTCAATTCCATTCCATTTCTGTCCATTCCTCTTTATTCCATTCTATTCCAATCTAATCTATTTCTATGCATTCCATTTCATTCCTCTCCATTCCATTCTTCTCCATTCTACTCCATTCCTCTCCATTACTTTCCATTCCTCTCCTTGTCATTCCCTTCCTTTCCACTCCACTTTTCTCCATTCCATTTAATTCCATTCCTTTCCTTTCTATTCCTCCCCATTCCATTCCATTCCCTATATTCCATTCCATTACCTTCCAATCCATTCAATTCCTCTCTATTACATTCCTCTCATTTCCTCTCTATTCCATTCCATTGCACTCCATTCCATTCCTCTCCTATCCTTTCCATTCCAATCCTCTCCATTCCGTTATATTCCATTCCATTCCACTCCTTTACGCTCCTTTCCATTCCATTCCTCTCAATTCCTGTCTATTCCATTCCATTCCACTCCTCTCTATTCGACGCGATTCCATTCCATTCCTTTCCATTCCATTCCATTCTACTCCACTCCATTCCTTTTCACTTCCTTGCATTCCATTCCATTCCATTTCTATCCATTCCTCTTTATTCCATTCTATTCCATTCCAATCTATTTTCATACATTCCATTTCATTCCACTCCATTCCAATCCTCTCCATTCCATTCCTCAAATTTTCTTTCCATTCCATTCCATTCCATTCCCTTTCACTCCATTCCACTCCATTCCATTCCTATCCATTCCATTGCTCTCAATTCCTCTCCATTCCATTCCATTCCAATGCATTCCATTCATCTCCAATACTCTCCATTCCATCCCTCTCCATTCCTCTATATTCCATTACATCACAATCCATTCCACTCCTTTCCTTTCCATTACATTCCTCTCAATTCTACTCCGTTCCATTACTTTCCTTTCCATTTCATTCCATTCTTTCCCCTCCTTTCCATTCTATTTCATTCCTATCCAATCCATTCCATTCTAATCCTTTCCTCTCCATTCCACTCCTCTCCATTCCATTCCATCCATTCCATTCTTCTCCATTCTATTCCATTCCTCTCCATTAATTTCCAGTCCTCTCCTTGTCATTCCCTTCCTTTCCACTCTATTTTTGTCCATTCCATTTAATTCCATTCCTTTCCTTTCCATTCATCTCCATTCCATTCCATTCCATTACTCTCCATTCCATTCCATTGCTCGCCATTCCGTTCCATTCCATTCCATTCCACTCCATTCCTCTCCATTTCATTCCATTCCTTTGCATTCCATTCTATTTCATTCCATTCCATTCTTCTCCATTCCATTTCATTCCATTCCATTTAAACCTTTCCATTCCTCTCCATTTCATACCTTTCCATTCTATTCCAATCCATTCCATTCCATTCCTCTCCATTTCTCTCAAATCATATATATTCCATTTAATTCCATTCTAGTCCATTCCAATCCATTCCACTCTATTCCATTCCTCTCCATTCCATTCTTCACAATTCCTCTCCATTCCTTTCGATTCCACTTCATTTCCTTCCTCTCCTGTGCTCTCTATTGCATTCTTCTCCATTCCTCTATATCCATTCCATTCCATTCCACTCCTTTACGTTCCGCTCCATTTCATTCCTCTCAATACCACTCTATTCCATTCCATTGCTTTGTGCTCCATTCCATTCTATTCCATTCCATTCCGTTCCATTTCATTCCATTCCATTCCATTTCTCATCATTCCATTCCATTCCATTCCATTGATTCCATTCCTCTGAATTCCATTCCATTCCATTCCATTTTTCTCCATTGCATTCAATTCCATTCCTCTCCATTCCCTTCTTCTCCATTCCATTGTTTCCATTCCTCTACATTCCATTCCATTCCTTTCCATTCCATTTCATTCCTTTCCATTCCATTCAATTCCATTCCTCTCCATTCCATTTGATTCCATTCCACTCCATTCATTTCTTACCTTTCCATTCCATTCCATTTCATTCTATTATTTCCATTCCTCTCCATTCCATTCCATTCCTCTCCCTTCCATATAATTCCATTACATTACACTCCACTCCATTCCATTACATTACATTCCACTCCCTTCTATTCCACTGCATTCCATTCCTTTCCATTCCATTCCACTAAATTCATTTCCTCTCCTTTCCATTCTTCCCTTTCCCTATAATCCATTCCATTCCCTTCCAATCCATTCAATTCCTCTCCATTACATTCCTCTCATTTCATCTCCATTCCATTCCATTCCACTCCATTCCATTCCTCTCCTATCCTCTCCATTCCAATCCTCTCCATTCCTTTATATTCCATTCCATTTCATTCCATTCGACTCCTTTACGTTCCTTTCCATTTCATTTGTCTCAATTCCTCTCTATTCCATTCCATTCCTCTCCATTCCTCTCAATTCCTCTATATTCCATTTCAGTCAATTCTAATTTGTATTCCAATCCTTTCCACTCCATTTCTTTCCTCTCCATTCCTTTCCTCTCAATTCCTCTCCATTCCATTCGATACCACTCCATGCCATTCCTCTCCTATGCTCTCTATTCCATTCTTCTCCTTTCCTCTATATTCCATTCCATTCCATTCCACTCCTTTACGTTCCTCTCCATTCCATTCCTCTCAATTCCACTCTATTCCATTCCATTGCTTTGTGCTCCATTCCATTCTATTCCATTCCATTCCTTTCCATCTCATTCCATTTCATTCCATTCCATTCCATTTCTCATCATTCCCTTCCATTCCATTGTTTCCATTTGTCTGCATCCCATTCCATTCCATTTCACTCCATTGCATTCAATTCCATTCCTCTCCATTCCTTTTCTTTCCATTCCTCTACATTCCATTTCCTTCCTTTCCATTCTATTCCTCTGAATTTCTCTCCATTCCATTCGATTCCACTCCATTCCATTCCTCTCCTATGCTCTCTATTCCATTCTTCTCTTCCTCTATATTCCATTCCATTCCATTCCATACAACTCCTTTACTTTCCTCTCCATTCTATTCTTCTCAATTCCACTCTATTCCATTCCATTGCGTTGCACTCCATTCCGTTCTATTCCATTTCATTCCTTTCCATTTCATTCCATTGTTTCCATTACTCTGCATTCCATTGCATACTATTCCATTTCTCTCCATTGCATTCAATTCATTTCCTCTCCTTTCCATTCTTCCCCATTGCATTGCTTTCCATTCCTTTACATTCCATTCCATTCTTCTCCATTTCAATTCCTTCCTTTCCATTGCATTCCATTCCATTCCTCTCCATTCCATTCCAATCCATTCCTCTCAATTCCATTTCTTACCTTTCCATTCCATTCCATTTCATTCTATTCTTTCCATTCCTCTCCATTCCATTCCATTCCTTTCCTCCCCTTCCTTATCATTCCATTACATTACACTCCACTTCATTCCATTACTCTCCACTCCATTCCATTACATTCCTCTCCCTTGCATTCCACTCCATTCCATTCCATTTTTTCCCATGCCAATCTGTTCTATTCCATTCCATTCCATTCCTCTCTATTCCTTTCTTCCCTATTCCCTATATTCCATTCCATTCCCTTAGAATCCATTCCTTTCCTCTCAATTCCTCTCCATTCCATTCTATTCCACTCCATTCCATTCTTGTCCTATCCTCTCCATTCCAATCCTCTCCATTCCTCTATATTCCATTCCATTTAATTTCATTCCACTCCTTTACGTTCCTCTCCATTCCATTCCTCTCAATTCCACTCTGCATTCCATTCCATTCAACTCCATTCCATTCCATTCTATTGCATTCCATTTCATTCCTCTGGATTCGTCTCCATTCCATTCCTCTCAATACCTCTCCAATATATTCTATTCCAGTCCATTCCATTCCTGTCCAATCCACTCCATTCCATTCCTCGCCATTCCTCTACATTCCATTACATGACAATCCATTCCACTCATTTCCGATACTCTCTTTTTAATTCCTCTCAATTCCACTCCATTCCATTCCATTCAAATCCTTTCCCATGCATTCCACTCTATTCCATTCCTATCCATCCCATTCATTTGTAATCCATTCCTCTCCTTTCCATTTCTCTCCATTACTCTCCATTACATCCAATTCCTCTCCTTTCATTCCATTCCTCTCCAATAAAATCAATTCCTCTCCTCTCCATTCCCTTCCATTGCATTCCATTTCTCTCCATTTCATTCCATTCCATTCCTTTCCTATCCTTTTTCTCCATTCCGTTCAATTACATTCCTCTCCATTCCATTCCAATGCCTAAATTCCATTGCATTCCATTCCATTGCATTCTATTCCATTCCTCTCCATTGCATTCCATTTCTCTACATTCCATTTCATTCCTTTCCATTCCATTGCATTCCATACCTTTCCATTCCGTTCCTCTCCATTCCATTCCACTCCATTCCCCACTATTCCATTTCATTCCTTTCCATTCCATTCCATTTCATTCCATTCTTTCCATTCCTTTCCATTCCATTCCTCTCCATTCCATATTATTCCATTACATTACAAACCACTCAATTCCATTCCTCTCCACTCCATTTCGTTACATTACTCTACATTCAATCCACTCCATTCCCTTAGTTTCCATTCCATTTCACTCCTTTCCATTTCTTTGCATTCCATTCCTCTTAATTCCTCTCCATTCCCTTCCATTCCATGCCTTGCTTTCCTCTCCATTCCATCCCATTCTATTCCTCTCCTTTCCATTCTTTTCTTCTCCTTCCATTCCATTCCAATCCACTTCTCTCCATTCCATTCAATTCATTCCATTCCATTCCATTTCATTCCATTCCTTTACAATTCTCATCATTCCGTTCCATTCCATTCTATTCTTTCCATTCCTCTCCCTTCCATTCCATTCCATTCCATTTTTCTCCTTTCCATATCATTCCATTACATTACACTCCATTCCACTCCGTTCCATTCCTCTCCACTCCATTCCATTCCATTCCATTTTTTCCCTTCCACTCCACTCCATTCCTTTCCTTTGCATTTCATTCCACTAAATTATATTCCTCTCCATTCCATTCTTCCATTTTTCCTATATTCCATTCCATTCCCTTCCAATCCATTCCATTCCTCTCCATTCCGTTCCATTGCTCGCCATTCCATTCCATTCCATTCCACTCCATTCCTCTCCATTTCATTCCATTCCTTTGCATTCCATTCCATTTCATTCAATTCCATTCCTCTTCATTCCATTTCATTCCATTCCATTTAAACCTTTCCATTCCTCTCCATTCCATAACTTTCCATTCTATTTCAATCCATTCCATTCCATTCCATTCCTCAACATTCCTCTCAAATCCTCTATATTCCATTTAATTCTGTTCTAGTCCATTCCAATCTATTCCACTCTATTCTATTCCTCTCCATTCCATTCTTCTCAATTCCTCTCCATTCTATTCGATTCCACTCCATTTCCTTCCTCTCCTATGCTCTCTATTACATTCTTCTCTATTCCTCTATATTCATTCCATTCCTTTCCACTCCTTTACGCTCCTCTCAATTCCATTCCATTCCTCTCAATTCCACTCTAATCCATTCCATTGATTTGTACTCCATTACATTCTATTCTATTCTATTCCACCCATTCCATTCCATTTTATTCCATTCCATTCCATTTCTCATCATTCCACTCCATTCCATTGTTTCCATTCCTCTGCATTCCATTCCATTTCTCTCCATTGCATTCAATTCCATTCCTCTCCTTTACATTCTTCTCCATTACATTGCTTTCCATTCCTCTACATTCAGTTCCATTCCTCTCCATTTCAATTCATTCCTTTCCATTCCTTTCCTTTCCATTAATCTTCAAATCCATTGCAATCCATTCCTCTCCATTCCACTTCTTACCATTCCATTCCATTCCATTTCATTCTATTCTTTCCATTCCTCTCCATTCTATTCCATTCCATTCCATTCCATTTCTCTCCCTTCCTTATCATTCCATTACATTATACTCCACTCCATCCCATTCCTCTCCACTCCATTCCATTCCTCTACCTTCCATTCCACTCCATTCCATTCCATTCCATTCTACTCCATTCCTTTCCTCTTCATTCCATTCTTCCCTATTCCATTTAATCCATTTCATTCCCTTCCAATCAATTGCATTCCTCTCCATTCTATTCCTCTCAATTCTTCTCCATGCCATTCCATTCCACTCCACTCCATTCCTTTCTTCTCCTTTCCTCTCCATTCCTCTCTATTATATTCCATTTCATTGCATTCCACTTATTTATGTTCCTCTCCATTCCATCCCTCTCAATTCCACTCTATTCCATTCCATTCCATTTCATTCCTTCGCATTCCTTTTCATTCCTTTGTACTCCTTTCCATTCTATTCCATCCTATCCATTCCATTCCATTCAAATACATTCCTCGCCATTCCATTCCTCCCCATTCCATTCCACTCCATTTCTGACCATTCCATTCCATTCCTCTCTATTCCATTGCATTCCTTTCCTTTCTATTCCCTTCCATTCTATTCCATTATGCTCTATTCCTTTCCATTCCTTTCCATTAAAATCTATTGCTCTGCTTTCCATTCCATTCCTCTCCAATCCATTCCATTCCATTCATATCCATTCCATTCCATTTCATTGTATAGCATTCCATTCCATTCCTTTCCATTCCTCTCCTTTCCTTTCAACTCCATTCCTCTCCATTCCATTCCATACTCTCCATTCCAGTCCATTCCCTTCCTCACAATACCATTCTATTGCAGATCATTCCATTCCATTCCATTCAGTCAATCTCCATTCCCTTCCATTCCATTCCATTCTGTTCCATTCCATTCCATTCTTCTCCATTTCATACCTGTGCAATCTATTCCATTCCATACCACTCCATTCTGTTCCATTCCAATTCATTCCATTCATTACCATTCCATTCCTGTCCATTCCATTACTCTCCACTCCATTCCATTCCATTCCATTCCATACTTTTCCTCTCCTTTCCATTCCATTCCATTCTATACCATACCCTTCCATTCCACTCCATTTTATTCCATTCCATTCCATTTCTATCCATTCATCTGTTACATTCTATTCCATTCCAATCTATTCCTATGCATTCCATTTCATTCCACTCTATTCCATTCCTTTCCATTCCAGTCCTCAAATATCCTTTCCATTCCATTCCATTCCCTTCCATTGCATTCCATTTCATTTCAATTCATTCCAATCCATTCCACTCCATTCCATTCCTATCCATTCCATTCCTCTCAATTCCTCTCCATTACATTCCAGTCCAGTCCATTCCATTCCTCTCCAATCCTATCCTTTCCATTCCTCTCCATTCCTCTATATTCCATTACATTACAATCCATTCCACTTTTTTCCTTTCCTCTTCATTCTATTCTTCTCTATTCCACTCCACTCCTTTCTTTCCATTCCATTCCATTGCATTCCCTCCCATCCATTCCCATCTATTCATTTCCTATCCAATTCATTCCTTTCTAATCCATTCCTCTCTATTCCACTTCTTCCAATGCATTCCATGACTCTACATAAAGAGGAATGTAGTAGAATGCAATGGAATGGATAGGAATGGAATAGAATGCAATGGAGTACAAAGCAATGGAATAGAATGGAATGGAATGGAATATAGAGGAATGGAGAAGAATGGAATACAGAGCATAAGAGAGGAATGGAATAGAGCGGAATCTACTGGAATGGAGAGGAATTGAAAGGAATGGAATGGAGAGGAATGGAATATAGTGGATTGGATTGGAATGAATTTCAATGGAATGAAATGGAATATAGAGGAATTGAGAGGAATGGAATGGAATGGAATGGATTGGAATAGAATGGTAAAGTATGGACTGGAGAGGAATGGAAAGGAATTAAATGGAATGGAAAGAAATGGAATGGATTGGAATGGAATAGAAAGGAGAGGAACGGAATGGAGAGGAAAGGAAAGGAATGGAATGGAGAGGAATGGAAAGGAAAGAAATGGATATGAATGGAATGGATGGAAATGGAATGGAAGGGAAGGGAATGAAAGGAGAAGAATGGAATGGAATGGAGAGGAATGGAATAGAATATAGAGGAATTGAATGGATGGAATGGAATGGAGAGGAGTGGAATGGAGAGGAATGGAATAGAATGGAATGGATTGGATAGGAATGGAATAGACGGGAATGTAGGGGAAGGAATGGAATGGAGTGGAATGCAAAGAAAGGAGTGGAGTGGAATAGAGAAGAATAGAATGGAAAGGAAAGGAAAAAAGGGGAATAGATTGTAATGGAATGGAATATATAGGAATGGAGAGGAATGGAAAGGAGAGGATTGGAGAGGATTGGAATGGATTGAACTGGAACAGAATAGAGAGGAATTAAGAGGAATGGAATGGAGTGGAATGAATTGGAATGAATTGAAATGAAATAGAATGCAATGGAATGGAATGAAATGGAATGGAAAGGATTTTTGAGGAATGGAATGGAGAGGAATGGAATAGAGTGATATGAAATGGAATGCATAGGAATGGAATTAAATGAATGGAATGAATTGTAATGGAACAGAATGGAGTGGTATGAAATGCAATAGACTGCACAGGTATGAAATGGAGAAGAATGGAATGGCATGGAATGGAATGGAAGGGAATGGAGATTGATTGAATGGAATGGAATGGAATGATCTGCAATGGAATGGTATTGTAAGGAAGGAAATGGAATGGAATGGAGAGTAATGGAATAGATTAGAGAGGAGTGGAATTGAATGGAATTGAATGGAAAGGAGAGGAATGGAAAGGAATGGAATGGAATGGATTGGAGAGGAATGGAATGGAAAGCAGAGCAATAGATTGGAATGGAGAGGAATGAAAAGGAATGGAAAGGAATAGAGCATAATGGAATAGAATGGAAGGGAATAGAAAGGAAAGGAATGCAATGGAATGGAGAGGAATGGAATGGAATGGTCAGAAAGGAGTGAAATGAAATGGGGAGAAATGGAATGGCGAGGAATGTATTTGAATGGAATGGAATGGATAGGAAAGGAATAGAATGGAAAGGAGTACAAAGGAATGAAAAGGAATGCAATGGAATGAAATGGAAAGGAATAGAGTGGAATTGAGAGGGATGGAATGAAGAGGAATGTAAAGGAGTGGAATGGAATGAAATGGAATGGAATATAGATGAATGGAGAGGAATGAAATGGAGAGGAAAGGAGAGGAAAAGAATGGAGTGGAATGGAATGGAATGGAGAGGAATTGGGAGGAAGAGAATGGAGATGAATTGAATTGATTGGAAGGGAATGGAATGGAATATAGGGAAGAGGGAAGAATGGAATGGAGAGGAAAGGAATGGAGTAGAATGGAATGGAAAGGAATGGATGGAATGGTGTGGAATGGAAGGGAGAGGAATGGAAAGGAATGGAGTGGAGAGGAATGAAATGGAGTGGAGTGTAAAGTAATGGATGATAAGGAAGGGAGAGAAATGGAATGGAATGGAGAGGAATGGAAAGAATAGAATAAAATGGAATGGAATGGAATGGGAAGAAATGGAATGGAGAGGAATGGATTGCAATGGATATGGAGATTAATGGAAAGGAATGGAATGGAAAGGAATGAATTGAAATGGAGAGGAATGGAATGGAATGTAGAGGAATGGAAAGAAATGGAAAGGGGAAGAATGGCAAGGAGAGGAATGGAATTGAATGCAATGGAGAGAAATGGAATGGAATGGAATACAGAGGAATAGAAACAATGGAATGGAATGGAGTGGAATGATGAGAAATGGAATGGAATGGAATAAAATGCAATGGAATTGAAAGGAATGGAATGGAATAGAATGTAATGAAGCACAAAGCAAAGGAGTGGATTATAGTGGAATTGAGAGGAATGGAATGGAGAGGAACGTAAGTAGTGGAATGGAAGGGAATGGAATAAAGAGGAATGAAGAACAATGGAATAGAGAGCATAGGAGAGGAATGGAATGGAGTGGAAGGCACTGGAATTGATCAGAATGGAATGAAATAGAATATAGAGGAATTGAGAGGAATGGAATGGAATGGAATGGAATGGTATAGAGTGGAATGAGAAGAATGGATGGAGAGGAACGTAAATGAGTGTAAAGGAATGAAAAGAAATGGAATATAGAGGAATGGAGAGGATTGGAATGGAGAGGATAGGAAAGGAATGGAATGGAGTGGAATGAAATGGAAAGGAGAGGAATTGAAAGGAATGGAATGGAGAGGAATTGAATGGATTGGAAGGGAAAGGAATGGAATATAGGGAAAGTGGAAGAATGGAATGGAGAGGAATGGAATTTAGTGGAATGGAATGGAAAGGAATGGAATGGAGTGAAATGGAAGCGAGAGTAATGGAATGGAATGGAGTGGAGAGGAATAGAACGGAATGGAGTGGAGTGTAATGGAATGGAATGATATGGAAGGGAGAAGAATGGAATGGAATGGAAAGGAGAAGAATGGAAAGAATAGAATGCAATGGAACGGAATGATGAGAATTGGAAAAGAATGGAATGAAATGGAATGGAATGGATTGGAATGAAGGGGAAAGTAATGGAATAGAATGGAAGGGAATGGAGAGGAATTAAGAGGAATGGAATGCAGAGAAATGGAATGGAGTGAAATAGAAAGGAAACTAAGGGAATGGAGTGGGATTGAAGGGAGAGGATGTAACGAAATGGAGTGGAGAGGAATGGAATAGAGTGGTATATAATGTAATGGAATGATGTGGAAAGGAAAGAAATGGAATGAATTGAATGGAAAGGAATGGAAAGAATGGAATGAAATGGAATGGAATGGAAAGGAATGAAATTGAATAGAGGAATTGAATGGAATTGAATGGAATGGAAAGGTATGGAATGGAATGGAATGGAAAGCAATGAAATGGAATGGAGAGAAACGGAATGGAATGGAGAAGAATTGAATAGAATGCAATGGAATAGAATGCAATGAAATTTAGAGCAATGGATGGAATGGAGAGGATTAGAATGGAATGGAATGGAGAAAAAGGAAAGGAAAGGAATGGAATGGAATGGAATGGAATGGAATGCAATGGAAGGGAATGGAAAGGAGTGGAATTGATTGTATTGGAGAGGAATGGAATGAAAGGAGATAAATTGGATGTAATGGAGAGGAATGGAGAGGAATGGAATGGAGAGGAATGGATTACAATTGAATAGAAAGGATAGGAATGGAATAGAGTGGAATGGATGGGAAAGGAATTGAATGGAATGGAATGGAATGGAGTGGAATAGAGAGGAATGAAATGGAGAGTATCAGAAATGAGTGGAATGGATTGTCATGTAATGGAATATAGAGGAGTGGAGAGGAATGGAAAGGAGTGGATTGGACAGGAATGGAATGGACTGGAATAGAATGTATTGGAGAGTAATTGAGAGTAATGGAATGGAGAGGAATGGAGAGGAATGAAATGGAATGCAATAGAATGGAATGGAATGGAGTGGAATGGACTGGAGAGTGGAATTGAGAGGAATGGAATGGAGAATAAACTAAAGGAGTGGAATTGAATGAAATGGAATGGAATATAGAGGAATGGAGAGGATTGGAATGGAGAGGATAGGAGAGGAATGGAAAGGAGTGGAATGGAATGGAATGGAGAGGAATTGAGAGGAATGGAATGGAGAGGAATGGAATGGATTGTAAGGGAATGCAATGGAATATAGGGAAATAGGGAAGAAAGGAATGGAGAGGAATGGAATGGAGTGGAATGGAATGGAATGGAGAGGAATTGAGAGGAAAAGAATGGAGATGAATGGAATGGATTGTAAGGGAATGGAATGGAATACAGGGAATAGGGAAGAAAGGAATGGAGAGGAATGGAATGGAAAGGAAAGGAATGGAATGTAATGGAGTGGAAGGGAAGGGAGAGGAATGTAATGGAATGGAGTGGAGAAGAATGCAATGGAGTGGAGTGTAATGTAATGGAATGATAAGGAAGAAGAGGAATGGAATGAAATGGAATGGAGAGGAATGGAAAGAATAGAATGAAATGGAATGGAGTGGAAAGTTAAGAAACGGAATGGAGAAGAATCGAATGGAATGGAATGGAGAGGAATGGAATGGAATGCAATAGTAAGGAATGAATTGAAATGGAGAAGAATGGGAAGGAATGTAGAGGAATGGAAAGCAATGGAAAGGGAAAGAATGGAAAGAGAGGAAATTAATTGAATGCAATGGTGAGAAATGGAATGGAATGGAATGGAATGGAATGCAGAGGAATGGAAACAATGGAATGGAATGACTTGGAATGGAATGAAAAGTAATGGAATGGAATAGAATGGAATGGAGTACAGAGCAATGGAGTGGATTAGAGTGGAATAGAGAGGAATGGAATGGAGAGGAAGGTAAAGGAGTGGAATGGAATGGAATGGAATGAAATATAGAGGAATGGAGAAGAATGGAATAGACAGCATAGGAGAGGAATGGAATAGATTGGGATCGAATGGAATGGAGAGGAATTCAGAGGAATGGAATGGAGAGGAATGGAATGGAGAGGAAAGGAATGCAATTGATTAGAATGGAATGAAATGGAATATACAGGAATTGAGAGGAATGGAATGGAATAGAATGGAATGGAATAGAGTGGAATTGAGAGTAATGGATGGAGAGGAATGTAAAGGAGTGGGATGGAATGAAATGGAATGGAATATAGAGGAATGAAGAGGATTGGAATGGGGAGGATAGGAGAGGAATGGAATGAAGAGGAATGGAATGGATTGAAAGGGAATGGACTAGAATATAAGGAAAAGGGAAGAATAGACTGAAGAGGAATGGAATTTAGTGGAATGGAATGGAGTGGAATGGAAGGGAGAGGAAAGTAATGGAATGGAGTGGAGAGTAAAGGAATGAAATGGAGAGTAGTGTAAAGTAATGGAATGATATGGAGGGAGAGGAATGGAATGGAATGGAACGGAATGGAATGGAATGGAGAGGAATGAAAAGAATAGAATGAAATGGAATGGAATGGAAAGGTAAGAAATGAATGGAGAGGAATGGAATGGAATTGAATGGAGAGGAATAGAATTGATAGAATGGTAAGGAATGAAATGGAATAGAAAGGAATGGAATGTAGAGGAATTGAGAGGAATGGAATGAAGAGGAATGGAATGGATTGAAAGGGAATGGAATAGAATATAGGGAAAAGGGAAGAATAGAATGAAGAGGAATGGAATTTTGTGGAATGGAATGGAGTGGAATGGAAGGGAGAGGAATGCAATAGAATGGAGTGGAGAGGAAAGGAATGGAATGGAGTGGAGTGTAATGTAATGGAATGCTATGGAGGGAGAGGAATGGAATGGAATGGAATGGAATGGAATGGAATGGAATGGA